>NC_056748.1:983168504-983386004 GCF_019279795.1 Protopterus annectens | reverse complement strand
GATTCTAAATCTGGACAGGAAGATGAAGGGAGAGATACCGGGTTTTCTCCTCAGTTGTCTGATTCAGACTCAGAGGAGAACTCAGATTATGATTCTTCCTCTGTGAGGGGGTATCTTTCACTGAGAAATTTTCCAGAATGTGCTTGTGTTTTCAGTGGGAAAACACTGCTGTTTCTTAGTCCCTCAAAAAATATTATGGGCTGTTACATTAGGAATTTCAGAACCTCTACCCATTCTTCCAGTTCTGTCAGGTCTGGAGGATGTGAGCATCCCTGCATGCAGTTTTCCTGATAGTCAGTCTACTGCCCATAAAAAGGCAGATAGGATATATGAAATTCATCAGTCTTAAGTTTTTGTATACTCTTCCCAAACCTGACCCAGCGGCTATAGCTTTAGTTATTCCTACTGGTACTAAACATTTGGTTAATTCCAATCCTAATCTTTCTGACAAGGATGGGAAGATCACTGAAAAGTATTGGACAAAAGCGTATGCTTCTACAACTATGATTTTCAGAATTTTGAATTGTCTGGCCCATATATTAACGTTTATTCTGACTAATTGCGAAAGTATGTGGAATATTTAATTTGAAGTTTCTTTTTGTGATCTTTTTTAAATAATTCTCTTTCTTCCATTTCCATTTCAAAGGTCGCAACTCATAGTTTACTGTGTGTGCATGACTCAGTTAATACTTCTTCCAGGGCTATGGCCACTGTTACTGTTTTGAGGAGGTTTGCCTGGCTGCATTCTCAGAACCTCCCAAATGATATGAAAAATAAGATTTTAAATTGCCCTTTGGATAGACATTTAGTTTTTGGTTTCTCTTTTACCAAGGTTATCAAAAAGTGTGATGAAAGTGGTAAGTTGATACAGTGAATCTCTAAGATTTATTCAGACATCCTTTTACTAATTTTCTAAGGGATTCTCTAAACCTTCATCAAATTATAGCAAAAACAAAATACAGGTCTCAAAAATGCTGGTAAACTGATGTGTAAGAAGAAATATAGGTTCATAGGTTTATAGGTGTGTACTAGGATAATGGCCCTGGAGCCTTTACAAGCGTAGCCCATAGAAGTGCCGTGGCATCGTTCTGCCCGATGTTAGTTCCCAGTGCCTCTTTCAAGTAGAGCCCTGGAGTGATCCCCAGGGTGAACTTTCTATTACCCATCCACTCATCAAGATTTCTCTTGAAGAGGGATAGCAAGGTGCTCTGCGTGACATGTATGGGAAGTCTATGCCAGAGGATGGGCAGCCTCTGGGTGAGGAACCTGGCCCTCCAGCATGTTCTGTTGATTGTGGTAATGAGGTTGAGTTCTCTGGAGCATGTGGTGTAGAGGAATTAGGATTTCTTTAGATATAGAATTTTTAACAGAGCTGGGTCAGACATGGCTTTTTAAGTCACGAGACAGAGAATAGCTGAAGTCTTTTGAGTCTGTCCTTGTAGGACATGTGTTTAATGCCTAGGATCCTCTTCGTGACGTACTTCTGTGGCCTCTCCAGCTGTTGCAGGTGTCTAGTGAGGTACATGCCAAATGGGGCATTATACTCGATTGATCAAATGAGGGAAGAGTAGAAAGACGCAATGACCTCTTTCTTCCTGGATGCAAAACCCTTGGTAATGAGATGTGCCACATAGAAGTACTTTCTGACTACAGTGGCAATGTGTTGCTGTTAACCTGCATCCCCAGATCTCTTATAATGCCTTCAGTGGGCACCAATCAATGTGGTAATTAGAGGGAACTGAGTTTTTACCAAAGGGGATGACAACAAATGTTTTGGCATTAAGTGTAAGGCCATGGTTTTGATACCAGTCATTGATCTCAGTGAGGCCTTTCTGTAGGATATCTGCATCACTTTGGGAGTTAATAATGGCTGCCAGCTTCCAGTCGTCTGTGAATTTGGTCAGCCAGAGTCCCTTTGTGTTGGCCTGGACTTCTGAGAAGTGGATGTCGAACAGGAGAGGACCCAGGACCGATCCCTGTGGGACTCCACTCATAACTGGTCGACATTCTAACTTGGAGTACACTACTTTCACACTGTGTGTTCTATATGTGAGCCAATTTGCAACCCACCTAGCGATATAGGGGTTGATACCTAGTTTCTTGAGTTTATCAGTAATTCCCAAGTGAGGAATGTAGGCTGTAAAGTGTGCCTTACCTTCATTCACAGCCCTGGTGACTCACTCAAAGAAGTCAACCAGGTTAAGCAGGCATGATCTTCCTTTCACAAAGCCAAATTGCGTGGGGTCTAGAGTTTGTAGATTTCCTATATCTTTGTGTTAATCAGGTCCATGATGATGCGCTGCATAGCTTTACATATCAGACTCATCAGGCTAATGGGACGATAATTCTCCGGGTCTGTAGTCGACCCCCCCCCCCTTTATGGGGAGGGATAACTGTAGCAGTGCACCATTCGGTAGGGATAAAACCTGAGGTGAGGCTGTGACTGAACAGGGCACACATATGTGGTGCCAGTTCGCTTTGTAGTTAATGTAGAACACAGCCAGGGATATTATCAGGTCCCATGGAAGCTGTATTCTTTGCCGTGGTCAATGCAACTTTAACCTGTGCTGCAGTAATGCTGGATGCCTTGCATTCTTCCGGTATTGTGACTGGTCCTTTAGGGAGGAAGAGAGGGATAAAGTTGGCACTGAATCTGTCGACCAGTATGTTGGCAATATCTGTTGGCTCAGTATAGGAGGTACCATTGTGCAGTAACTCAGAAAAAATATGGGTATTGCCGTGGAGGTTCTTGATATAACTATAGAAGGCTTTGTGATTGTTTTTAGTGTGTGCTGCATTTCTGCCTTCATAGCTGGCTTTGGACAATTTATTGAGGGATCTCAACTTTTTGTAGAGGCTAATAAGGGAGTTTTTCCAGTCTTTGGGACTTCAACTTTTTCTGCAACAGTTTCTTCCTTCTGTTGTAGTGTTTATTAATGGCAGGGGATCACCAGATTGGCTTCCTTTTTTTGGAGGAGAGCGTCTTGGTTCTGTTGGGTATGGCTAGTTCCATGCATTTATGTACATGTTCGTACAGTGCATTTGTGTATGATTTGGCAGTCATGCAGGTATTTTCCATTGGCATGGGTCCCATGAAGTTAGCCACCTCTATTTTTAGGACCCCAAAGTCAGCTTTGGAGAAGTTTTTCAAGGTGGTTACCTTTGCTGGGGGTGTAGATGAGATGTGGATTTCCATGGTGATTAGTTTATGGTCAGATGTGAACAGGGAAGGATTGACTATTGATGTAGAGCAATGGTCACCCATGTTAGTAATAACCATGTCAAGGATATTGCTTCCTGTAGTGGGGGTCAGAATGAGCTGGTTCAGGGCATTGAAATTGATGAATTGCAGGAAGCGTTGGGCCAGTGTATTGGTGCTTGAGTAGTTTTCCCAGTTGATGGAGGGGTAGTTGAAGTCTCCTAGTATGAGAGTGTTGGGTTGGACCTTGATAGATTCCAGGGTGCTTAGGAACATGGAGTGAGAGTCTAGGGACATAGTTGGGGACCTATAGCAGGCTATGACCTGGATCGCCATCTTACCCATTGTTAGTTGTACCTGAAGTATGTCAGATGCATTATGCTGGGTTACTAGTCTGGAGGTCTGCATATCCTTTATGAATATGGAGACACCACCACCTTTTGAATTTTGGTTCTTGCTTTGGGGCCAAAAGGTGTGGAATGATTTATAGCCTGGTAGTGCAGGGGTGCTTTCTGCCCATTTAAACCAAGTCTCCATTACAGCACAAATGTCAATGTTCTCCATTTTGAGGAATGCTTCGAGCGAGTGCATCTTGAGATTTAGACTTCTAGCATTGAGCCTCAGATTGCATTTATTTATAGCTGTTATGGTGATGAATTGGCCTTTGGAACACTGCCTAAAGAAGGCACTGTGGGGGTGGCAAGAGCCTTAGCCAGTACCCGGAAACCCAGGGGTGACAGATCCAGGCCATCTCTGACAAAGCGTTGAGGTCTGTCAATCATGTCATCCCAAGCAGATACTGGATCCCCTTAGAATGACACCAGAAGCTTAGCCAATTGTTGAAGTCAATCATTTTTTGTTTGTACTGCAGTTTCATTCTGGGTGATGGTAGGATACTGCTCAGGGCTAGGGTCATACCTGCCTGGAGCACAGAATCTGAGAGCTCCACCATGTTTCTTTTCATGTAGTCCAGGGAGGTGAGTCTCAGATCATTCACACCCACATGGACAATGACAGAGTCATACTTGTACTTTTTTGTAGAGTGACCTGAGTGCATGTGTTAATTGTCAGATTCTGGCACCTGATAGACAGCTGACTGTTACCTTCTCCTTATTCAACCTAGCGAGTGGTACATCTGTGTGCCTCACTATAAAGTCACATATGATTAGTGTATTGGGCAAGGTGTTTAGCCTTAGGGGCTTAGGTTGAGGGGCACACTATGGAGGTGAGCTGTGTGTCCTGTGGTTTGTCCTGTGTTGTGGTCAAGTGCATTTCTGTCTTGGAGGTCTGTGCTGTTTGGGTAAATTTCTATTGAGAGCATCCACAAAGGTGGGTGCATGGTTTGTGTTTTTATGTGAGAACTGTGATGGTGGGTGTTCTGGAGGGCTGTGTGTCCCATGTGGTGTGGTGCAGGTGTTGACCTTCTCCTCTTAACCAGCTAGTCTGGTCTTGGCTGGAGAGTGCATAGCTTCCAATTTGGTGATATAAGTGCATCTCTCACAAGTCTGAGTGTTGGGAGGTAAGAGGAGAGGGTTGTCTGTGTACATGAGGCAGTTGCTACACTGCCTTAGAATGCCCAAGTGCACCAGATTACTAGCAAAAAGCACAGGGAACTGCCCTTTAATCATGCCAGGAGAGGTCATCTTAACTACTAAGTACTGGAGCTATTTCCATGAAGAATGACTAGTGCTGATGGCACTTAGTTGTGCTACAATAATTGCTACAAAAACCTGTTGAAGTGCAAAGCAATTAATCTATTTCAAGTGCAAGATATAGAGAAAGAACTAGCAAGATCTAAGGGAAAAACTGAAGAGCAGACTTTCTAGCACTAGTAATAGTTACCTCAGCTCAGTGCCGCTGTGTGGAGCTTAATCAAGTGCAAACCCGCGCAAATGTGTGCTTTTAAACCAAAAAGTTAAAAGGGATGGAAAAACTACCCAAACAGCCAATAAGCTACAATTTTTGGGCCAGAAACCACTCATCTTGTGGTAGATAGGCTAGATAGTGCTTACCACTCCCACAGATAACCTGGAAGGCCTCCCTCCAACACAGAAAGGCTTGGGGGAGGCTCAGAAGCTTACAAACAGTCTTGGATACAGCAAATCTGTATCTGGACTAGACCAGTTACATGAAAGGCAGGAAACAAGCTTAGCACTTTTTTTTTTACAGAAAAGCAGCTAAAACAGCTGGAAGAGCAATTCAAATACAATGCAAGCTAGCACACTTGAGTGTGTAGCAATATTAAAGCAAATACAGTTTAAATAAATGCAATTAAATTTAACAAAATGACTAAAAACAAGTGAAGAAAGCAGTAAATTAGGAAAAAATAAAATTGAGGCACTTAGAGTATCTCTTTCCCCTTTCTGATGCTTTTGCAGTCTAGAGGATGCCAAAACTGGATCCACAGAGCTTAAACAAGTGCAAACCCATGCAAACACAGGCTTTTAAACCAGAAAGTTGAAAGGGATGGAAAAACTGCATAAACGGCCAATAAACTACAATTTCTGGGCCAGAAACCACTCCTCTTGTGGAAGATAGGTTACTTAGTGCTTACCACTCCCACTAATAAGCTTGAGAGCTTCCCTCCAATACAGAAAGGCTTGGGGGTCTCAGAAGCTTACAAACAATTCTGGATGCAGTAAATCTGTATCTGGACTAGACTAGTTACAGGAAAGGTGGGAAACAAGTGCAACCGTGGGCTTTTAAACTAGAAAGTTGAAAGGGATGGAAAAACTGCCCAAATAGTCAATAAACTACAATTTCTGGGCCAGAAACCACTTCTCCTTTGGTAGATAGGCTACCTAGTGCTTACCACTCCTACTGATAATCTAGAAGGCTTCCCTCTAGCACAGGAAGGCTGGGGGGGGGGGGCTCAGAATCTTACAAACAATCCTGGATACAGCAAATCTGTATCTAGACAAGACTAGTTACAGGAAAGGTGGGAAACAAGCGCAAACACAGGTTTTTAAACCAGAAAGTTGAAAGGGATGGAAAAACTGCCCAAATGGCCAATAAACTACAATGTCTGGGCCAGAAACCACTCCTCTTTTGGAAGATAGGGTACATAGTGCTTACCACTCCCTCTGATAAGCTAGAAGGCCTTCCTCCAACACAGAAAGGCTTGAGGGGCTCAGAAGCTTACAAACAGTCCTGGATACAGCAAATCTGTATCTGGACTAGACTAGTAATAGGAAAACCGGGAAACAAACTCAGAACTTTTGTTTGTTTGTTTTTTACAGAAAAGCAGCTAAAACATCAGTAAAAACAATTCAAATCCATTGCAAGCTAGCACACTTGCTTGTGTAGCAATATTAAAGCAAATACAGTTTAAATAAATGCAATTAAATTAAGAAATGATTAAAAACAAGTACAGAATGGCATTAAATATACTGATCCCAAGGATATTGCCAATATCCTGGTAGATCGATTCAGTGCCAACTTCACCCCCCTCTCATCCCCTAAATGGCCCATCTCAGTACCGGAAGATTGCCAAATTCCGGTAATAATGGCCACACAGGTAAAAAACGCACTCTCCAAAGCTAAGAATACAGCATCCATGGGACCAGATGACATCCCAGGCTGTGTACTACATGAACTACAAAATGAACTGGCACCTCACCTAAGTGTCATGTTTAATCATACCCTCACCTCAGGCTTTATGCCCACTGGGTGGCACACAGCTGCAGTTATTCCACTCCACAAGGGGGGATCCACCTTGGATCCCGGGAACTACCGCCCCATCAGTCTAATGAGCCTGATCTGCAAGGCTATGGAACGTACTATCATGGAACTTATAAACAAAGACATTGGCAACCTTAAAACACTGGACCCCACACAGTTTGGGTTCGTGAAGGGCCGATCTTGTCTCCTGAACCTGATTGACTTTTGTGAACCAGTCTCCAGAGCCGTGGACGAGGGTAAGGCAGTCCACACAGTCTATCTGGACCTTGCCAAGGCCTTTGACACCATCCCCCACTCTGGAATCATAGATAAACTTACTAAGCTGGGCATTAATCCTTACGTCACTCGATGGGTTGCCAACTGGCTTACTGACAGAACCCACACTGTAAAAGTAGCTGACTCCAAATCCAGCTCCAGACAAGTGACAAGTGGAGTACCTCAGGGTTCAGTCATGGGACATCTCTTGTTTGGCATCTACTTCTCTGAAGTACAGGCCAACACTAAGGAACTCTGGATAACAAAGTTCGCAGATGACTGCAAACTGGGAGCAATTACTGAATCCCCAAATGATGTTGATACTCTACAAAAGGGCCTTACAGAAACAGATACTTGGTGCCAGAGCCATGGGCTCAAGCCCAATGCCAACAAATGTATAGTTATCCCCCTTCGGAAAAAACATGTACCCATGAATTACCACATAGGTGGCAGTATACTAAACACAGAAAGTGTGATAAGAGACTTAGGGACACAGGTAGACAGTGGTCTCACCTCCAATAACCACATCGCCACAACAGTCAGGAAATCCTTCTATGTGGCACACCTCATCACTAAGGGCTTTTCATCCAGAAGAAAGGAGGTCATTGTCCCACTGTACTCATCCCTCATTAGACCCATTATAGAATACAATGCCCCATTTGGTATGTACCTCTCAAGACATCTGCAACAACTGGAAAGGCCGCAGAAATACCTCACTAAAAGAATCTCAGGCCTGAAGCAGATGCCCTATGCTGACCGCCTTAAAAAACTCCACTATACTCTGTCACATATCGTCTACTCTGAGGCGATCTTTGCTTAACATACAATGCCATGTCAAACCCAGAGTTGTTGGACATGCTCCACTTAAAGAAATCCCAATCCCTCAGAGCCACACCCTCCAGGGATCTAAACCTTGTCATCACAATAAACAAAACATGCTGGAGGGATAGGTTCCTGACCCAGAGACTCCCTAGACTCTGAAATAGACTGCCCATACATGTCAAGCAGAGCACCTCTTTAGCCCTCTTCAAAAGGAACCTTGATGACTGGATGGGAGAAAGGAAATTCACCCCAGGGTTCACATCAGTCGCCCTGCTAGACAGGGGTCCAGGGAAGTAAATAGTGCGGGAAGAAATAGCCAAGGAATTGTTATGGCTAGGCTTGTATAGGCCCTAGGGCCGATAGCCTAGTACCAACCTATGAACCTAAGAAAGCAGTAAATGAGGAAAAAATCAAATTGGAGGCACATAGAGTATCAGAAAACAATGCCAGCAAATATATAAATAATTCAGCCAAGCAAAAATTAAGACAGTGCAGAACTATGAACAGTTAAAAAGTGCTACAAATATACTTACCAGCTCTATGTTTCTAGATTGTTTGAGAAGCACACACAGTCAGAACACAAGGAGATTCTAGCAGTGGTATGCAGAACTTTATGGAGAGAAGGTTTAGTTAAGGGTTTGTCCACAACAGTGTAGACCACAAGAACCTTCTTAAATGTAAAGTAACTGGCCTGAAGCACAAGTGCTAAGACCAAAACTTAAAATGCTTAGAATAACAGATACATTTAATTAGGCTACTAACAAGCATTATTAAATGCAGCAGAATAAAAGCACTTGAACACTTAAGAGCACACAGCGAAAGTAAGGTAATAAAGTATGAAGAACACAATTACAGTAAAAGCAGATGAATAAAGTGTACATTTTTTTTAAGTGGAGAGGGAGGAAACAGAAGTGTTCAAAGTCAGAGAAGCAAGGGATAGTCCTGTCCAAATAATCTCACTGCACTATGTTGGATGATCAAATGAGATTGGACTGGGAGTAGTGACCAAGATCAGATTTACAGCAGGGGGCAGGCAAATCCAAGGCCACCAAGTTTAACACTACAGGAACACTTGGGAAGGAGGGCAGGAAAAAAAAAACAGTGCAGAGAACAAAAAAGGACAGAAACAATACAGCAAATATATAAATAATAAAGCAAATATATAAATACAGCACAGTGCAAACTGAATTGCAAAAAGTGTACTTATCAGTTTGGAATATCAGATGGGAAAAGATTCCAACTCTGCTCACAGTCAGGAGAATTTAGCTCTCTGCTATATCAGCTCTGCACAAATTTACAGAAATTCATTTTGTATTGGAAGTACAGCACAGAATATACACTTAGGCCATGACTAACAGCTAAGATAGGCTGGCTCAACAACCCCCACCTGAAACTAGCTTCTGAGCTACCCTGAGAAACAAAGTGCAGACAACAACAAAGGACAGAAACAATACAGCAATATGTAAATGATAAAGCAAAGTCCAGTTTCAAAAATAATTCTGGAACCCCCCCAAACCAAGGACAGTCCTGTATGTCAAAGTGACTGTTTAAGAGATCTTGTTCACCAATCTCATCGTGGCAGTCCCATTTCCCTTCCAGAAAGGCTGAATCTCTACTTTTCTTTTTGACAACAAATAGTTTCAAGCAAATTGCTTCGGAACGTAATTTATTAAGGTTGCGTATGACAGTGGGAGGAAATCCCTCCTTTTCGGGACGTTATTCCTCAACCACCAGTCTAGATTCCTCTATTTTTCCTATCCCTCAACACATTCAGTCTCAAGGAGTAATAGAATCAGTTCCTCCTTCCCAGGTTGGGAAAGGTTTTTAGTCAAGAATGTTTTTAGTGCCAAAGAAAGAACATGCTTGGAGACCACTTCTGAATCTTTCTTTTGTAAACATGTTTTGTGATAGTGCCCAAGTTCAAAATGCTGTCACTTCACATCCTGTTACCTCTTCTTCCTCATTTAAGTCTCCTGGAAAAACTAGATTTAAATGATGCTTATCACCATATCCCTATTCATTCAGACTTTAGGCATTTCTTGAAGTTTTATATATCTGAATCACATTATAAATTTTCTGCCTTATGGACAATCCACTGCAAGAAGAGTGACCAAAAGTGTTTAATTTGAGATATAGCTCTTTGCAGACTTCAGGGTAGCCTCATTTTTCCATATCTAGATGTTTGTGTCTTTCGGCTTTTCCTGGTTAGGGGTCACCACAGCGGAACTCCGGTCGCTAATGATTAGCAGTTGATTTTTACATACCGGCTTGCCAGGCCTGACGCACAACCTTCAAAGAAGGTACGCCTATTCACGTATGTCTCCACGCAGAAGATGCTCTAGCTGAGAATCAAACCGGACAGCGTCTTACTGTGAGGCGACAACGCTACCGCAGCACCACCACCATCTAGATAACTTGCTAATATTTGGAGTTTTTTTCAGTGTCAGGAATCTCTCACTTGGGTGAAAGGTCTCATACACAAGCTGAGATTCCAAGAGAACATTCAGCTTAACTTTCAGTCTTCTGTTACTGAGACTTTGTTTAAAGCAGTAGAAAGTACTCCGGCAATGTAAGTTTACCGTGCCTTCAATGCATTTCAACCAAATGCAGCACACACATTGGGTTATAGGTGGAGGTGTCTTAATCTATATCAGCAACAAATACAACTCCAGGTTGGTTAAACAGGATGATGCCCGGGAGTTCATCCACATCCAATCTCATAGATAAGGTTCCTTACCTTTTCCTGGCCAGCTGCAGGTCACCTTGTATGACCCATGTAGCTTACAAGACTTACCTAAACTTACTAGAAGCACTTACCATCCAACCAAATATTCTATTCATGGGAGACTTTAACTACTCATAACAAATACCCTCAGCAGCTCCAAATGCACCTTTTAAAAGAATACCCACATCAACACATACAGCCACATCTCATGGAGCCTCTACTTCTGTGCACATAAGGCAAGCCACCACACAATCCAACAATCTGGTCATTGGAGACTTCATCGTGAGGCACAGTGATGTCCCTTTCACTAGGCTGAGTAAGGAGAACGTCAAAGTCAGTTGCTTATCAGGGGACTAGGATCCACCACATTATGCACACACTCAGGTCATTGGACCACAAGTACTAGTATGACTCAGTCATAGTCCATGTGGGTGTAAATGACCTGAGATGTTCCTTCCTAGACTATATGAAGAGAAACATCATGGAGCTATTGAAATATGTGCCCCAGGCTGATATGAGCCTAACACTGAGCAGAATTTTACCTTCTCCAAAGATGATGCCACAATATGAACAAATGATGAATGACTATAATAATTGGCTTAATTTCTGGTGTCATTCTAAGGTGGTCCAATGTTTGTCAGCATGGAAGGAGATGGTCAGCAGACCATGCTGCTTTGCCAGGGATTGTCTGCACCTCTCCTGTCTGGGCTTTTGAATATTACCTAAAGCATTGTCTTCCCCCATAGTGCATTTTCTAGGGTCTATATCACTTCAATGAAATGGCAGAAGTTCAAACTTCTAACCTTGAAGTGCAAAACCATTGAAGGCTTAGAACAGCGATGTTTTTCCCCCAGGGAAAAAAATCGCTGTTCCAAGAAAACACACACACAAGCACACCAAAATAAATAAACCACACTTATACACTTCACAAAACCCTACTTCTAACCCTACACTAAACCATACATACACTACTATCTATCTATCTATCCACTTACCTTAACCCATACCCTAACCCTAAGGTCCATAACTATTGCACACTCACCTTACCCCTCCCTAACCCTAAGGTCCGTAACTATCGCACACTCACCTTACCTGCTCCCCAACCCTAAGGTCTGCAATTATCGCACACTCACCTTAACCACGTCCGTTCGCACACTTACCTTAACCCGGTCCGTAACCTTCGGTGAAGCCGCAGAAACGGCCCACCGAATTCTTTCCCTGGGAAAGAATTTGGTGTTCTGCGGCTTTGCAATAATCAGTTTTCAAACTTCACAGTTCAAACATATGGTGTTGGAACTGCTGAAGTTTCGACAAACTGATGGGAACCCCCTTTTTTAGGCAATGCCAAACTGAAAGTACTTATGATATAGCAAATCAAAAGCAAAAAAATCTTAAGGTATTACTGCTCAGTGCTAGGAGTTTAAATGAAAAACTCCACTCCCTAGAAGCTCTCTTCACCCTACAGAATGCTGACATCTGTGTGGTCACTGAGACATGGTTTAAAGCCACGAACAGCACACTGACAGTGCAAGGTTATAATGCCTTCCACACATTTAGACCAGCTACTACACAGACAGGGACTAAAGGTGGAGGTGTCTCAATTTACATAAAAAATAAATATACCTCAAGGGTTGTCAAATAGAATAATGCACTTGAGCTGCTCCGTGTTTAAATCACCATAGGTAAAATCATTTAAAATTATTGGAAAAACTCACCATCCAACCCAATACCATATTTATGGATGACTTTAATTATCCCACTATTAACTGGGAATCCTATATTACACCATACATATAGGCACAGAGATTCCAGGATTTTGCAAGCACAACCCCCCTGGACCAGATTGGCAATACACCTATCAGGGGTGCAACCATACTGGATGTGGTCCTCACTAATATGGGAGAGTGATGCACACCTCCTAGTGCAATGTCTTCCCTAGTAAGGTCAGACCACAAAATGGTCTCCTTTGAAGTAAAAATTAAACCTGGACCCCCAGCTAACCCTTGAATATTCAGGAACTACTCTAAGGTTATACCCTGTCAAATTTTCAAGCCCCCATAAACCCTGAGAACATTGCTGCCTATGCAGAAACCCTATATAAACATGTTAATAGCTGCATAGAGGTAGCTGTACCGACCAGGAAGAAGTACGGAAGTAACTCAAAAAACAACCCACTCTGGTGGAATCACAAAATCAGTAGGCTGTATAACAGAAGGAAGAAAATCTTGGCAAAAATTAGGAGGTGCAGCACCCAGCAGGATAAAAACACTTTCATCAAACTAAACAAACAACTTAGAGGACAAATAAAGTCTACCAAAGCAAAATTTAAGGTAAATTTGGCCTCCCAGACCAAGGACATCCACAAGGCACTCTTTAGCTGTGTCCACAAACTCAAAGACAGTACATAATTGTGTGCAGAGCTCATTGTAAATGGAGCCACCTATACTGACCCAGAAGATATAGCAAACCTACTGGCCAACAAATTCAGCTTCAGCTTTTCCTCTTCCCTCAGGAAATGTATAACTCCATCTGCTCTTACTAGGGAACACGTCTTTAATGCTGTCTCTGAGGCCAAGAACACTGCATCAATGGGCTCAGACAATATCCCAGGATGCCTTCTAATCAGTATGAAACATGACCTATCAGCGCCTCTAGAATTGCTATTTAACTGTAGCTTCTAAACAGGGTTAGTTTCTCATGAATGGAGAACAGCAACAGTCATCCCTCTACACAAAGGTGGGCCATCTACAGACCTTGGAAACTACAGACCCATAAGTTTCACTAGTCTAATATGCAAAGCCTTGGAAATAATTGTCATGGAAGTGAGCAATAATGATATAGTAAACCTCCAGACACTGGACCCAATGCATTTGGTTTCATCAAGGGCAGGTCATGCCTATTCAACCTGGTGGGCTTTTTTGAGAAGGTCACCAAAGCAATGGATGAGGACAAAATGTTTCACACTGCCTACCTTGACCTGGCCAAAGCATTTGACACAATACCCCTCTCGGCCATTGTTGATGAACTCAAGAGGTTAGGTACAGGCCTGTATATCACTTGGTGGATAGCCAACTGGCTGACATACAGGACCAAATAAGTTAGCTTTGGGAAGTCCACCTCTAAATAAAGGCTAGTTACAAGCAGAGTCCCTCAGGGATTGGTCCTGGGACCATTCCTTTTTGGTATTTACTTTTCTGAAGTCAAAGCCAATGTCAGTGGTCTCTGGCTGACTAAATTAACAGACGGTTGCAAATTAGGAGCAGTCATAGAATCCCCACTAATACAAATGTTCTCCGGGAAGGACTGACACAGACAAACAACTGGTGTCAGAGCCATGTACTAAAACTAAATGCCTTCAGGAAGTCATCCACCATTGGTAACTATCATATTGACAACACACCCCTTAGAGATGACCCAGTAGTCAGAGACTTAGGGACACACACAGACAGTAATTTAGCCTTTGACCATCATGTGTCTAAAGTAGTGAGGAAATCATTCTATGTTGCACAATTTATAGCAAAGGTATGGCATCCAGGTCCAAGGAAGTCATTGTTCCACTGTATTCGGCATTCATCAGACCTATCACTGAGTACAATACCCCCCTTTGGTATGTACCTAACCAGGCATATACGACAAATGGAATTTCCACAGAGGTTCCTCACTAAAAGTATATAAGGTGTAAGAAAAATGTCCTGTACAGACCACCTCAAGGCCTTATTCTTGTATTTTGTCTCCCATAGGCTGTTGAGGGAAGATCTAAGTCTGGCATACAGGGCATTGTCAGACCCCACTCTGATGGACCTCCTGCATATCCACAAAACAAACAGCACCAGAATTACCCATTCTAAATATTTAAACCTTGCCTGTGATATAAATAGGACCTGCTGGAGAGACAGGTATGTATCCCAGAGACTACCCTGTCTCTGGAACAAGCTCCCCCGTCCATGTGAAGCAGAGTTCCTCCCTAACCCAGTTCAAGTGTAACTTGGACAATTGGATGGGGAACAGGAAATTCATCCTGAATTGGCACCTATGTCTCTAATGGACAAAGGCAGTCTGTAAATGATTCATCTTCCAGGCCCCTGCTTGTAAATGATTCATCTTCCAAGCCCCTGCTTACCCCTGAAAACCCAATTACACTTTTAACAGTTAGGAACTATTTTAAAGCAAACTATAGCCTATTAAGAGACTGACTAAACTCACAGCTTCCCCAAACCCTGCTAACAGAGCTGCCTATGCAGAGTTATGTAAAGAAACCATGTACAAACATGCACAGTGGCTTCATTGTGGCTGCTATACCTGCCAGATGTAAGCCCAGGTGTAACAACAAAAGGAAACCTCACTGGTAAAATCCTTACCTTAACAGGGTATATAATAAAATAAAAAATAATGGTCAAAATCAGAAAGAACAGCTCTCATAGAGACAAGAATTCTCTGATTTCACTAAACAAGAAGCTAAGAGGTCTAATAAAGTCTGACAAGGCCAATTACAAGGTCAGGATAGCCTTCCAGACTAGGGACAATCACAAGGCCTTCTTTAGCTATGTCAGGACCCTTAAAGGAAACACTGAGCACTGTGTAGATCTAACCACCCTCACTAGCCCCCCTGTGAAATCCCTTCTACCATACCTACCCCCAACATTAAACAAGGAAAAGGTCCTGGTGGCAATCTCTAAGTACAAAAACTCTAGTTGAGTGGGACCCGACAATATCTCCTGTTACTTCCAAAATAGCCTCAAACATGACCTAGCATGACCACTTCAGGGACTCTTCAACTACAGCCTAAAAACAGGTTACATTCCAGGAGAATGGAGGGGCACAACTGTCATCCCTCTTCATAAGGGTGGACCATCAACTAACCTGAGGAACTACAGACCCATCAGTCTGACAAGTCTAATATGCAAAGCCATGGAATGAATTATCATGAAAATGATCAACAGGAACATTGGCAATCTACAGACACTGGAACCATCTTAGATTAGCTTTGTTAAAGAAGACATTGCCTACTGCACCTGATAGACTTCTTGAGGGTCACCAAGGCTGTGGATGGGGGGGGGGGGGATCCATACTATCGACCTTGACCTGGCCAAGGCATTTGATACAATACTCCACTCAGATATTGATGACAGACTATCAGAACTAGGCATGAATCCCTACATAAACTACTGGATTTCTGTCTGGCTCACAGATAGGACCCAAGAAGTCAGTATCAGCAAGATCTACTTCTCTGAAGTACAGGCTAACACAGAAGGTCTTTGGCTAATGAAGTTCGCAGATTACTGCAAACTAGGAGCCATAATCAAAACTCCTAACGATGTGGACATCCTACAAAAGGGCCTCACTGAGACAGATGCCTGGTGTCAAAGCCATGGCCTCAAGCTCAATGCCAAAAAGTGCATTGTCATCCCCTTTGGTAAAAACTCTGTACCCATGAACTACAACATAGACAGTAGTATACTTAACACCGAAAGTGTGATAAGAGACCTTGGGACACAGGTGGACAGTAGTCTCTCCTTTGATAATCACATTGCCACAGTAGTCAGGAAATCCTTCTACGTGGCACACCTCATCACAAAAGGTTTCTCATCCTGAAAAAAAGAGGTCATTGTTCCCCTCTACTCATCACTCATTAGACCCATTATAGAGTACAACGCCCCTTTTGGTATGTACCTAACAAGACATCTACAACAACTGGAAAGGCTGCAGAAATACCTCACAAAGAGGATTACCAGCCTCAAGCAGATGCTCTACGCAGACCGTCTCAGAAAACTCCAGCTTTACTCCATCGCATATTGCCTAACCAGAGGTGATCTCTGCCTAACATACAACGCTATGTCAAACCCAGAGCTGATGGACATGCTCCACTTAAAGAAATCTCAATCTCTCCGAGCTACACACTCTAGGGGCCTAAACCTTGTCACCACAATAAACAGAACATGCCAGAGGGATAGATTCTTGTCCCAGAGACTTCCCATACTCTGGAATAAACTAGCTATCTATATCAAACAAAGCTCCTGATTAGCACTCTTCAAGAAAAATCTTGATGATTGGATGGGAAATAGGAAATTCACCCCGGGATCACCTCTGTGGCTCTGCTCGACAGTGGCACAGGAAAATAATTTTCTTGGGTGGCAAAAGCCAGGGTACCTTTTTGGCTGGACTTGTATAGGCCCCAGGGCCGATAGCCTAGTACCTACCTATGAACCTATGAACCACCTCCAACAGGAGACCTGTCACAATCAGAGTACACCAGGGTTCCATGTTGGGCCCACTCCTGTTTGGCATCTACTTCTTGGAAGTCAACGCTAACATCAGTGGCTTCTGGCTCACCAAGTTCACTGATGACTACAAATTTTAAGCTATCATACATTGCCCCATGACACCAACAACCTACAAGAGGGTCTAACATAAACAAATGACTGATGTCATAGCTACGGATTAAAACTCAACATGAAGAAATCCTTTATAGTGTCCTTTGGGAAATTGTCCACCCAAGCTAATTACATTCTCAGTAAAACACACCTAAGAGTTGATCCAATAGTTAGGGATCTGGGAAAATATTTAGACAGTAATCTAGACTTTGACCAACACAGTAATCTGGACTTTGACCAACACATTACCATGATAATAAAAAAATTATTATATGTTACCCAACTCATAAACAAGAATATGGCGTCCAGGTCCAGTAAAGTTATAGTACCATTCTACTCAGCCCTTACCAGACCCATCACAGTGTACAATGTCCCTTTTGGCATTTAACAATTGGAATTTCCTCAAAGGTTCCTCAGCAGGAGATTCTATGGTATGAATACCCTATCCTGCGCAGATCGCCTTAAGTCCATTTCCTCTGTACTTATTCTGCTAAAAATTACTGAAAAGCAATTTATATCTACCATGTAAGGAATCCTCAGATCCAGTTCTGATGGATCTCACAGTCTCAAAACAAACAACACCAGAAACACTACATCCGGTAACCTAAACTTCACCTGTTATATGAATAAGACATTGTGGAGGGACCGCTATGTGTTTCAGAGGATCCACATGCTATGGAATAAGCTCCCCATCTAAGTGAAGCAGAGTTCATCCCTGACCCTATTCAAAGGAAACCTTGATCACTGGATGGAAAATCGCAAATTCGGGTCTATATTAAATTATCAAAAGTTGAATTCACAGTACCATTCAGAGAATTCTGAATATTGCAATCGCAGAAGGCTAAGGATAAGGCATATGAAGAGTTGTATGAAAGGTTGGACACTAAGGAGGGAGAAAAGGACCTCTACCGATTGGCTAGACAGAGGGACCGAGCTAGGAAAGATGTGCAGCAGGTAAAGGTGATAAAGGATAATGAGGGAAACATACTCACAAACGAGGAGAGTGTGTTGAGGAGATGGAAAGAGTACTTTGAGGGGTTGATGAATGAAGAAAATGAGAGGGAGAGAAGGTTGGATGATGTAGGGATAGTGAATCATGAAGTACAATGGATTAGCAAGGAGGAAGTAAGGATAGCTATGAAGAGAATGAAGAATGGAAAGGCTGTTGGCCCAGATGACATATCTGTGGAAGCATGGAGGTGTTTAGGTGAAATGGCAGTGGAGTTTTTAACCAGATTGTTTAATGAAATCTTAGAAAGTGAGAGGATGCCTGAGGAATGGAGAAAAAGTGTTTTGGTACAGATTTTTAAGAATAAGGGTGATGTGCAGAGCTGTAGTAACTACAGAGGGATTAAATTGATCAGTCACAGCATGAAGTTATGGGAAAGAGTAGTGGAAGCAAGGTTAAGAAGGGACGTGATGATTAGTGAACAGCAGTATGGTTTCATGCTGGGAAAGAGCACTACAGATGCGATGTTTGCTCTGAGAGTGTTGATGGAGAAGTACAGAGAATGTCAGAAGGAGTTGCATTGTGTTTTTGTAGACAGAGAAAGCATATGACAGGTTGCCTAGAGAGGAGTTGTGGTATTGTATGAGGAAGTCAGGAGTGTCAGAGAAGTATGTAAGAGTGGTACAGGATATGTACGAAGGTAGTGTGACAGTGGTGAGGTCTGCGGTAGGAGTGACGGATGCGTTTAAGGTGGAGGTCGGGTTACATCAAGGATCAGCTCTGAGCCCTTTCTTATTTGCAATGGTGATGGACAGGTTGACAGACGAGATCAGACAGGAGTCCCCATGGACTATGATGTTTGCAGATGACATTGTGATTTGTAGTGAGAGTAGGGAACACGTGGAGGAGACCCTGGAGAGATGGAGATATGCTCTAGAGAGAAGAGGAATGAAAGTCAGCAGGACTAAGACAGAATATATGTGTGTGAATGAGAGGGAGAATAGAAGAATGGTGGGGATACATGGAGTAGAGGTGGCGATGGTGGATGAGTTTAAATACTTGGGGTCAATACTTCAGAGTAACAGTGAGTGTGGAAGTGAGGTGAAAAAGAGAGTACAGGCAGGATGGAGTGGGTGGAGAAGAGTGTCAGGAGTGATTTGTGACAGAAGAGTACCTGTAAGAGTGAAAAGGAATGTCTACAAGAGGGTAGTGAGACCAGCTATGTTATATGGATTGGAGACAGTGGCATTGACAAAAAGGCAGGAGTTTGAGCTGGATGTGACAGAGTTAAAGATATTAAGATTTGCACTGGGTGTGACGAGGGTGGACAGGATTATGAATAAGTATATTAGAGGGTCAGCCCAGGTTGGAAGGTTTGGAGACAAAGCCAGAGAGGCAAAATTACGTTGATTTGGACATGTGCTGAGGAGGGATGCTGAGTATATTGGGAAAAAGATGCTAAGGATGAAGCTACCAGGTAACAGGAAAAGAGGAAGGCCTACGATAAGGTTTATGGATGTGGTGAGAATGGACATGCAGGTGGTTGGCGTGACAGAGCAAGATGCAGAGGACAGAAAGAAATGGAAACAGGTGATCCGCTGTGGCGACCCCTAACGGGAACAGCCAAATGAAGATGATGAATACAGTGAAGATCGGAAAAGTTGCCCTTTCCTCATTGTAGTGTGTTCTCAGAGTTGGTATATATAATTAGCGGGGGTTGTGGGGGGCACAGCCTCCCACAAGACCAAATTCATTGAACGGTATTTTCGATGGAAATACCATTCAGTGAATTCAGCTTTCGATAATTTAATATAGACCCTGCAAATTCACCCCTGGTCTGACCCGTATGTCTCTGATGGACAGAGGTCAACAGTAACTAAATTAATCACCAGCTAACATCCTCCCAGATAACTTATTAGCTACCTTCTTACTAATATACCCTATCATATAGATATCCAAGGAACTTGGGGATAAAACTGTGTTGGGTTGCACAGCTAAGCTTGCAAAGACCCTGGTGATTGTTAGCCTAGTATGAATCTATGACCCTATAATTCTTTTTTGACTACATCACACAGGTTTGTGTTCCTGTGGTGTCAGCTAGAGACATCAATTCAAAGAGATTTTCTTCCAAAGGAAAAAAATAGATCTCCATCTAAATCTGTTTCTAAGGTTCTCCACACAGACTTCAGTCACAGTGAGGGAATACCTGGCAAGACTACACATGAAAAACCTTGGTATCTGAAATTTGTTTGGTTCCAGCACCAACATCCTTTGCCTTTTCATATCCCAGTGCTTGGAGTTTGTCAGAAGAAAAATCACGTGGTGGAAACAGCATATTTCAGTAAACCCAGGTCTCTCTTCCCTCTTTTTGCTCCAAGCAGTCATTTATCACAGACTTTGGTTGGGGAGCAGTTTTACGAAGGATACAAGTATAAGGTGTGTGGGACTCCAGGGACAGATGCAGGCACATAAATATAAAGGAAATGCTTGACCTGATCAAAGCACTCAATCCTCTGAATTATCTTTGATCTTCTGGACCTTTTGAACATGTTACAGACAATAGCACAGTCATGTGGTGCATCAGCAAGCAAGAGAAACCACATCATATGTTAGCTTGGGATATAGCTTCACAATACTGTCTCACTCTACAGGCATCCTGCATTCAGTCAGAACAAAACTGTGTAGCAGACAAGCTGAGCAAGGTAAGAGCAGACCCTAACGTATGGAAACTGGATCTGGGGGTCTTCCAAGATTTGATCCATCTATAGGGAGTTTCTCAAATAAACCTACTTGCCTCCTTTCTGAAGAATCACCTTTCAAGTTTCTGCTCTGGGACTCTATGCAAGAGGGCCTGGAAGATAGGTACCTTTTCCTTTCCTTGGATAGGAATGCTCCTGTATGCTTTTCCACCCTTTCCACTGATGTCCAGGGTACGTTTGAAGATTCAGAAGGAATCCTCCAAGATCATTGTGATGACTTCCTTCTGGCCCAGGCAACAGTGGATCTCCTTTTTTTGGAAATGACAAGGGGCAATTATCGCAAGATTCCTGGCAGAATGGATCTACTCCCATAAAATTACGGGGTCTTTGATACACCCTGACTCCAGTGTACATCAGCTGCCTACCTGGATGATAAGGTCTTAGTCTTAATTCCTTTAGGCACCTGTTTACTGAGAGCAAACAGCAGGTACTAATGGAAGCAAAAGAGCTTGCTACTAGAAAATCATATATTAGCAATTAGAAAACGTTTTTTTATTTGGTGCCAACTATATAGCCAGCACCTATTCAAGGCTAGTTGTTCTCTAATTTTATAATATCTGTATGAATTACTGTCCTGTGGTCTTTCTTACTTCTCTATCAAGGTTAATTTATCATCCATTTCAGCTGTTTGCCCATGGATTCTTCTCTCTTAATGTGTTATCATATCAAATTTTTTTTTAAAGGGGCTTTGCGTAAGTGGCCTCCAAGAAAAGTGGTAGCCTGTCCTTGAGATCTTAATTTTGTGTTAGAGAAGCTAACATTTGTCTGGCCTACCTGAACTTCTTAACAAGAAAAAACTGTTTTATTGATTGCTTTGACACCTGCAAGAAGTGTTTCTGAGATGCATGCTGTTATGGTGAGTCAAACCTATCTCTTTTTCCACAGAGACAGGGTTTCTTTGAGAACTAATCCTTTTATGCCAAAAGTGGTGCCCACATTTACTTTAAGCCAAGCTATCCAGCTCCACATTTTCTTTCATGAAACCTAAAGTGAGTGAGAAAGGATACTCTATATCTTAGATCTCCACAGACAACTCAGATACTATTTTGTCAAAACTAAATCTTTCAGATCTTTGAATCAGTTTTTTTTTTTGAATCTTTGGACAAGGGACAACCTGCGTCCAAACAGACTGCTTCCAAATGGTTGTCTCAGGCTACTACTTTTTGTTATACTCACTATGACAAAATTATTTCAGTAAGGGTCAAGGCCTACACTACCAGAGCCTTGGCTTCATCTATGGCTGTTTGGAAAGGGTTGGATTCGAAGAGTATTCTAGATGTTGTAGTTTGGTCCTCTGTATATATTTTTACAAAGTACCATAAGCTTGATTCTTCTCTAGGTCTAGTTCAGAATTTGCTAGGACCAGTCTCCAGAGTCTGCGGGACCCTTCCCCTTCCTCCTCCCAAATGCAGTAAGCTAGGGTAATCTATCCATATAGTTGAAGCTATTGCAGCAGCAATCAGTATGATGAATATACTATGGTTGTGTAAGTAAACACCATAACAGTAGATGTTCAACTGATCACTACTCTGGTATCTACTTCCTTCATCCATCCTGCCTGCCTATTTTTGATGTGTTGTTTATGCCAAGGTGTGAATAATAATTTTTTTTTGTAATATTGTCCTTCCATGGCTCGGCCTTCCCCTCTCTGTTTGTTAGACATCTCAGAAAGGCTTGGCGCCCAAACTCCAGAAATTCTCTTATTCGATTGTGGTCAAACAATGGAGGCATACACCACCAGTTGTAATAATTCTTGGGGTGAGACAATCAGTATATAAAAAGCAAATTACCATTGCTGTCACCTGATATGATTTAAAGGATCATTAGTCTGCCTTGTTAGTGTGTCAGGAATGTATGTATTTGCTGTGTATGGTTATTTGTAGACCTGTTTTGTAACTTCTTCACACTGAAAGTAAGTATGCAGTGTACAAAGTGGAATCTATTACTGTGACAGTTTGCACATGAAAAGAATTAAAAACTATCATATATGTGGTATTGTGGTAACAAAATGTAGACAGACCCTATGTTTTGCTTTTCAGAATGGGTGCTTTATTGTGATACTTTCACGTCATACCTACAGTGCAAGTCATTAGATTCATATGACAATGGTTACAGATTTGAATGCTGCTTAAAATAAACTTTGCGTAGAAAAATGTGTGATACTTAATTTAGTCTTTTTTAATTTCTTCAAGTCTTTTGGGTTTCTAATACCATGACGGGAATGGACCCCATTCTTAAGTCAAAGTATGATTAAAGTTCATGAAATTAGTATTGTTTCACTCTTTGATGTTAGCCAAAAGTGCACAATTTCCAGTGTAACAATCTCACCACATTATTATGCCTTTCAGTATACAATTCCTCTGCCATTAGAGTCGCAACCAGCAATAAGGTGTGTGATTGTTTCCAATTCGGTTCCACAAAACCTACATATGTCTGTTTCTCCCACATGTTCAATGGACTTAGTAAACCGGCGTGTATGTAGCCCACTATCTTGGGCTGCCAATATTAACCTTTCATTTCTTGATGTAAATTCACCTCTCCTTAACCATTCCTGCATTCGTTCTTGATCAACATGAGACTCTTCCAGAAGTTTTCTATACTATATCTATGTTTTGTCTGTAGAGGATCATGAGAAGTCCTTCCATATCACTATTGCAGTATTCCTGACATAAGGGAACTCCTGCCAAGGACAGACCAACATCTGGCCAGTATACCAAAGCCTTTAGAATTTATAGACATTGTACATCACACATATGCTCCTCACACAAGGCATGGGACATAAAGGTGAAGTATGGATATACCTACCTCTTTGCCACCAGTCCGAATCCCATCATTGAATGTCTGCCAGAACTCTTTTCTTCTGTGCTAGCTACCGAGCCATGTTTCAAATAAGTGCCATGTTGGAGTTTCTTCTTATATTAATCTATTTTTGTTTTTTTATTAGTTTACTTGTCATCCAGAAAGGGAAGATGTCAGTGTGGGAGGCAGACTCCCCATAAAGATCATCAAGAGCAGTGTCTCTTCTGTTTGGGCGCTTCACATGAACATTTGCAGTGTTCTAGCTGCCAAATGTTTGCCTTTAAGACCTTACATAGTCATCTCTCCTCTTTGTCCATTTACTCAGAAAACCAACATCTAAAGTTGTTGGTCCATCATGCTATGGCAGAGTCCTCCTGTCCTGAGGGTCAGCCACCTGCCAAGAAAAAGGCCAAAAAACTCAGGTCTGATTTGGCTGCTGTCCAGCCTCTCCTGGATGTCTCTTTCAAGGCTGATAAAAGCCCAGAGGATTGTCAGGTTGTTGCTTTGGATTCCTCTGCCACAACCCTGTCATGATGGGAATGGACCACATTCCTAAGTCAAAGTATGATTAAAGTTCATGAAATTAGTAATTCTTTCAACCTTTGATGTCAGCCAGAGACAGTCGGGGGGGGGGGTTATCCTTATACCCAAAAGCCTGGCAGACAATCACAGAAGATACATAGGTTTGTTTGTGTCTTTCGGCTTTTCCCGGTTAGGGGTCGCCACAGCGGAACTCCGGTCCACTAATGATTGGCAGTAGAGTTTTACATGCTAGCTTGCCGGGCCTAACGCACAACCTTCAACGAAGGAATGCCCATTTACGCATGTCGCCACAGAGAAGACACTCTAACTGAGAATCGAATGGGCAACGTCTAACTGTGAGGCGACAACACTACTGCAGCACCACCACCGCAGGTCACAGAAGATACATAGATACTATTGATAATATCCGGAGGTTACAATATCCCCTTCTTCCAACTCCCCCTGTCAAAAAGACAACACTCTATCCCAGATGTTCCACCCATTCTTCATAATCAAGCAAACCTAGAGGTTCTAAGGTTGCTAAGAAAAAGAGTCATGCAGGAAGTCCTCGCAGACCAAATCGGATGCAGAACTTACTCAAAGTTCTTTTTAGTTCCAAAGAAAATGGGACTGGAGACCCATATTGGATCTCAGCAGGCTGAACAAACCAGTCAAGAAAACAAAGTTCCGGATGGTAACAGTGCAATCCATTCTTCTCTTTCTGGGATAGGACAATTGGATGTGCTCTATCACTCTCCAGGATGCGTACTACCACATAAAAATGGACAGGCAGTCAAGGAGATATCTACACTTCCAGCTGGGAGCCAGTCACTATCAATTCAGAGCGACTGCCCTTTGGTCTCACCACAGCCCCCAGGGTGTTCACCAAATGCATGGCAGTAGTTATGGCTCACCTGAGGCATCTAGGATTCCGGATGTTTCCATATCTAGACGACTGGCTCCTTACTGCCATCACCAAGCATCAGCTAATCAAGACAGGGGAATCCACAATTCGCTCTTGTTCTCAACTAGGGATCACCATAAACTACTAAAAGTCTGCCTTGTTGCCTTGTCAATATATTACCTTTAAAGGGGCAGATTTAGACACAAGGGCCATGATAGCAAAGCTGCCTCAAGAAAAAGTTTTAACGATCCATCGCCGAGTTGCAATCTTGTTGGCAAAAAAGAGAATTCAGGCAAAATTTGTCCTCAAGGTTTTGGGTTCTAGGGCAGCAGCAATCGCTCTGGTCCCTCTGGCTCGCTGCCACATGAGAATTCTGCAGTGGCTCCTTTTTGCACAATGGTCATTCCAGGATTTAGCCATGTCACATCAGATTTTGATCACGGAATCCTGCAAGAAGAATCTGGAATGGTGGCTTCACTCCCCTATTGTAACAATAGGTAGGCCATTTCTACCGCCCCACCCCGTAGCCACAGTGACCATGGACACTTCCCTGATAGGGTAGGGCAGGCATTATCTGGGACAGACTGTTCAAGGGACTAGGCAGGAACATGAGTACCACTAGCATATCAATGTCCTGGAGATGAGAGAGGTGCTTCTGGCATTGCAAGCACTTCAGGACTCTCTACCTACAGGGACTATAGCAATTCAGACGGACAATATGTTGGTAACATGGTACATCAACAAACAGGGTGGAACCAAGTCTTACTCCTTGCGTCAAGAGGCTCTACGAGTTTGGCAATGGGTGATGTCTTTCCAACGCTTTCTGGTTGCAATGCACATTCCAGTAAAATCCAGCGTGATAGCGGACAAGCTCAACCAGGCTATCCTGATGCCTCACGTTTGGTCCCTGAAGCAGGATGTTGCAGACTTGATTTTTTGCAAGTGGGGCCAGCCATGCTGCATTCTATTTGCCACCCCCCTCAACAATAAATGCAGCAGCTACTTTGCCCTAGTCCCACCACCAGGACAGTCACCCAGGGACGCACTTGTTCACGATTGGCCCCCGGGACTGCTTTATGCCTTTCCACCTTTTCCCCTGATTCGCAAGGTTCTTCAGAAAGCACAGTCATTGGGTTTATAAGTTAATCCTCATTTCCCCTTACTGGCCTCGTCAGATATGGTTCCCATTCCTTTGGCCCCACCTGCAGGGGGAGCTTTGAATCCTGGACCCAGCGCCACAGCTTTTGATGCATCAGTCGGGGGCTCTCCATCCTTCCATTCAAACTCTCAAGCTGACAGCTTGGTTTTTCCACGTTCGATCTTAGCCAGGCTTCCTGATGTTTCTCCGGCAGTTCAACACATTTTGATTTCCTCACATAAGCCCACTACTAGGAAACTTTATGCTAGTTAATGGAAGAGGCTCTCTTGTTGGGCAGGCAAAAATCAGGTTGATCCCTTTACTGCACCCATTTCAAAGATTCTCAAATTTCTTGCTGAAACTTTTGAGCGAGGAGCAGCTGCAGCTATTATCCGGGATCAGTTAGCTGACATTTCCAATTTCCATATGGGAGACATGGGGTCCAATATCATGTCCCATAGGCTATGTAAGGCATTCCTAAGAGTTGCTACCCTCTTAAGGCCTCCAATAAGAGAACCCCCCCCCCCCACCAAGATTTAAATTTAGTTTTAGACGCTCAAATTTCTGACTTGGAAGACCCTTTTCTTGGTTTCAATTACATCAGCTAGAAGGGTTTCAGAATTACAGGCCTTATCTATTAATCCCCCGTATTTGATTTTCCATAAAGATCACGTTTCTCTCAGAACTAAGCCCTCTTTTTTACCCAAGGTATGTTCTGACTAAAATTTGAATCAATCCATAGAGCTTCCTGTTTTTTTTCCCCAATCATGGCAACAAGGCAGAGTATAAGCTTCATCAATTAGACGTTCATAGGCAGTTACATTTCTATTTACACAGGACCAAGGACTTTAGAAAATCTGACCAATTGTTCATATCCTTTCATGACAATAAAAAAGGTTGTGCAGTCTTAAAGGTGACTTTATCTAAGTGGCTTTCAGACACCATAAAACATGTCTATGATTTGCATAAACAAAAACTTCCAGGAAAAATTAAGGGACACCTCTATTGCTTTTCAAGCCAGACTGCCTTTGGATTTGATTTGTGCGGCAGCTACATGGGCTAATCCTCATACCTTTATCACTCATTACAAAGTAGATGTGGCCTCCCAGAACAGGGCATCTTTTGGTTCCACGGTCCTGAAGAGTTTTTTCCACTCAGCCACCCAAGAATCAGGTGCTGGGGATGCTGTCCCAAACAGCAAGAATGAAGGTGAGATATGGACAACATAACATAAAGAAGTTATGTACTCACCATAGCATGGGTTTCCTTTTTACCATACCATTTGGTTAGTCCTAGTCTTTCCTTCTTACTCCTGTGGATGGTTTACATCTTTATATGTAGGTATCCCTGATATGTAAAATAGAGTATACCTTTTTTTCTAATTGTATGGTCTAGTACTGGGTTATAACAAACGAGATCTGGATAACTACTGCTAGGAATGCTGGGATAAGGGCTAGCCTCGAACCAGTAAAAGCTCTCGAGCTATAGTATATGGCCGAGGGTCAGCTCTGAACCCAGACAGCAAGAAGGAAGGCGAGATCAAGGACAAAAAACATGTAATGTTATGGTGAGTACATAACTTCTTTTTTTCTTGGTGCTGTAGTTTTCCTTCTTTAAAGGTTGCTTTTGCACATTTATCAAGACCAAATGATGTTCTTGTATCATCTAAAAAAGTTTTGACAACTTGCAGTTTTGCTTTCAGTTCCTCATCTGATGAGCTATACAGTTTTAAATCATCGAAAAAGAAGATAAGAAGTCTTTACACTTTGTTGTTTTCTAGGAGCCAAACTATAGCATGGCCTAAGCTGTTAGGTAAACAGATTAATGGTGGTTAAGGGGAAACCAGAATAGCAGGGGTGACAAAGAGTCAGCCTGGAGTATTCCCATTTGAATTTTTATCCCTGGGATAATAATTTGTCCTTTATCATGAATTAATTGCAGAGTGGTCTGCCACTGTTTCATGGTGACTGTAATATAGTCGATCAGTGTAGGGCGTATCTCATACATTTTTAAGCACTCTTTTATCCATAAATGTGGGATACTATCATATGATTTTTTTGTAGTGAATCCATGCCCTACTTAGATTCTTCCCCTTTTTAAAGTTCTTCACTATGACTTTATATAACAACAAATGATCCTTTGTTCCATATGACTTTCTTTTTATTGCCCTTTTGTTCTATTGCTAGCATCATTTCCAGTGTATAGTTTATACGTCATGGGAAGGCAAGCTGTTGATCCATAATTTTTAGGGTAGCTTGCATATTCACTCTTAAGTAGGAACATTGTTTTTTCTGTTGTTAGCCAGGTTGGTGTCTGTTCGGGGTGTGCATATAAGTAGTTCTTACTCATGGATAAGTCTTTGTGCAAAGATGTTAATACTTTTAATCAGATTTTAGATACTGCATCTGGACCCGAGGTTTTCCAATTAGAGGGTTTTCTTAACTTTGTTTTAATCTATCTGGCTGTTGCTTCATCTCATTTCAAATCCTGTACCTTTAAACTTCTTAGTCTTTCTTTTACTTCTTCTATCCATTTAGCATCTTTGCTGTGTTCCACAGGATCTTCATAAATACTTCTCCAAAATATATCTATTTCTTTTTTTTTGGTGTCTTTCAATTTCTTTTACCCTGTTTCCCAATTCTCTATAAAACTTTTCTGGGTCATTAATAAATTAATTATTTTGTACTTTTCCTTTATATTTATCTGTGTATCTTCTGAGTTTTTCCACCTGTGCTGAGATTTTTAGTTTATTTGCAATAGTTCATGATAAAACCTAATCTAGTCTAATACCACACATTGCTTTTATCACATCGATCTTTCTAAGTATTTTTGTTGATCTGTTCTCTATTGTACACTCTTCTAACACTGACAGTTCTTATCTTAATTGCTTTATAGTTTTCTTTGTTTGATACTTCCATGATGGTATTCAATTTCTCCCCTTCCTTTCCCTCATTACCTTGTGTTCTTGTGGTAGAACTTTATCAATTATTAATTTAGCTGCACAGTAATATATCCTGTTTACTTCTGTTATATAGTATGGATCTTACTATGTTCATTTGTTTTATCAGACTTCTGACTTTTTTGGGTTTTATTGACCTTTTGCAGTCTATTTCTTTCATTGATCTTAATATGTCTATCTGTCCATTAAATCAAGCAGCTCTTCTGTCAGTTCATTTTCTTCTAAACTGAGGGCACATTTTTTTGTTTTCCATTTCCTGCGAGCATTCTATAGAAAGTTCTATAACATCTTCATGTGGCACATTCTCTTCAATTTCATCATGTGCCATCCATTGCTCTGTCATATGGGAACTCACTGGCCTATCACTCCTCAACATTGACTGTGTCAGAGTTTCCACAGTTTCCTGTTTCTTCCCTTGCTGTCCAGCTTCAAGTGAATGTTTGTACTGGTTTCCTATGGAAGGCTCCAAAATATCTTTATATGATACCTGACCAGTTGCTTCCCATTCCACTGGTTTCCCCTTAATTTGGATGTCCAATGCTCTATCCTGTTGTGGTGATTTCTGAATTAGATTTTCTACACTGAATCCTTTACTGTGCAGGTACTCCGTAACCTTAGTTTCTATTTCTTTAACTTCTTCATTACTAATCTCCTTTTCTGCTTTTCCTGTTTGACTTCTTCTTATTTGTATTGTAAAGTTTTCCATGTCTGGATTCCTTTGCCTGTATTTCTCTTCAAATATTTGTGGTGCTACTCTTTTGTATTGATTAGTTTTGCTTTCTCCTTTACATAGATATTACACCATATTAAATTTCTTTTTCTTTCCCATGTCTGTATTTCTTCTTCATATGTCTCCTGATCTTCCTGTTTCTCCTTACTTTGGGGACTTGTTCCATCATGCTGTGATGTGACCTGTGTTAGACCTTCTACATCAAATCCTTCACTTCGCAGCCACTCCATAACTTCAACTTCTATTTTTTTAACTTCTAATGTACTAATCTTCTTTTCTAATTCCCTCTTTTTCATAGTATTTTTTTTATTGTAAAATTTTCCATATCTGGATGCCTTTGCCTGTATTTCTCTTTGAATATCTTTGGGGCTGCCTTCTTTATATTGATTAATTTGGCTTTCTCCTTTGCATAAATATTGCACCATATCAAATCTCTCTTTCTTTCCCATGTCCATATTTCTTTTTTATACTTTTCAAAAAAAATCACTAGGTTTTGTTGTTTATATCTTTGCACTTCCGCAGATGCTTCTTAAAGATCCCCAATGTGAATGGCAGGATTTTACTCAAAGGTTGCTTTAATGGGCTTGAAGCCTCCTCAGTGAGTCTCTGTGCCTATTCCTTCCTGGGTATGTACTACTCCTATGAGGCTTAGGTCGCAAGAGTCTTCGGATGAGTATTTGGATTCTGGGGAAAAGTGCATGACATACTCTTCTCTGATCCCTTCTCCTCTGGATTATGGGTCTGAGGAAGAGGATTCTAGTAGTTCAGATTCTCCATTAGAAGAGCTGTGTTTTGGGGACACTATTTCTCATTTGATGGAATATTTCAAGTGGGATTGTTCTCAAGTTTCTGATATTCATAAGAGATATTATGAACTCCTCCAGATGGAGTCTCCCAAACCCTCTGCTGTTCCTCCAGTCCTGGCTGCCCTCTTAGATACCTTTTCAGCAACTTCTGTTACCCTTGATTCTCAGCTTCCAGCTCCTAATGAACCTGAGAGATTTTACAAGGTGCCGGATGATTGTAAATTTCCTTATAAGTATCCTTCTGCTGACCCTTCTGTCATGTCTGTCTCTTCAGACAAACCTTCTAAGCTTTTGCCTTCTACTAAACTACTTCCTTCAAGACAAAGGCATTAGAGCCATGGAACATCTAGTCAAAAACTATTATACTGCTGCCACCCTGGCTTTTAAGACTATCAATTACCAAACTCATACAGCTAGGCATTTTATTTTTTGCCCTTCTTTCCCAAGCTTCTCAGGCAATTTCTGACCTTCCTAATTTTGAAGGGCAAGCCTCAGCCTACCTCTCAGGTGGCTCAACACTCTATTAAGTGTAGTTATGATGCAACTGATGGTTCTCCTAGGGCTGTTGCATTTGATTCTGTCCTGAGATATTATTCCTGGCTTTGTCCTCAGATTTTACCTGATGACATTAAAGCTAAATTGTTGGTTGCTCCTCTTGATAATAAAAACCTTTTTCTCTCTGCTCTTGCTGAACTTTTTAAGTCCCTCTAGGACAAAGGGAAGCCCTTGCAAGAACTAAAACATATTTTTGTTTTTCCTATTCCTATGTTCCTGAAGAATTGCCCATCCAAATCTGCTTTTGATCGCAGACAGTCTCGCCCTCCACCCAAAGATAAAAATGGTTCTGGGCATGTACCTGCAGCTATGTCTACGCCGATTCCTATGTCTCAGAAATCTTCTTTTTAGGACAAACCAGGTTCCATTTGAAAGTTTGCTTCCTCTTTCCCTTGGCCAGATTCCCTTGTCTCTTCATCTGTTCCTGACCCTTCCCAGTTGGTTAAGGGACAGTCAAGACTCTTGGGTTTTGTTCATCATCCATTATGGATATTTCATGGTGTGGAAATCCCTTCCCCCCTTTCAAGGTATTCCATAACCTCCACAGGAAAAGCTTCCATTCTTTCCAGAGGTGCTTCGGGCTCTTCTGGCCCAGGGCACCATTCACATCATGCCCTCAACACAGGAAGGGAAGGATTTTTATTCCAGGATGTTCCTGGTCCCCAGTAAGGAATGCAGCTGGAGACCCATTCTGGACCTTTCTTAGCTAAATACCTTTCTAAAGGTCCCATCCTTTCAGATGTTGTCCCTTTGGACCTTGCTCCCTCTTCTTCTTCCCCAGGCCTTCCTGATATTTCTGGACCTCAAAGATGCCTACCTTCACATCTGCATCCATCCCTTTTTTTAAGTTTTTTGTATTTCTCTGTTTTTTTTTCCTTGCATTTTCAGTTCTCTACTGCCTCAAAGGTATGCCCCAAATGCCTCGCTCCTGTAATTGCCTACTGCTGAATGAGAGGAGTTCAGATCTTTCCTTATCTAGACAACCTGCTCATCCAGTCTTTGTCCCTTGAGTTCCTACTTCAGGGCTTTCAGTTTACTGTTTGCGTGTTAGAAATCCTGGAGTTTACCATACACTTTTAAAAATCAGTCCTACTTCCCTCACTTGATCATGTTTTTCTCGGTTGCAAAATCCACACCATTTCCATGCTGGCGTTTCTGCCTCCACCCAAGGCCCTCTCTCTGATTGCCTTTTTCCAGTCCTTTCTTCCTCTTGCTTCAGTCACAGACAGGAATTTTTTCAGGATTCTAATGTTCATGGCTTCCATCATTCCTATGCTGCCTGTAGCCAGGCACCATATGAGAAAACTCCAGTGGTACCTCAAGTAAGTGTGCCTTTAACACTGTCATCCACTGGATTTCCTAATTCCATTCCTTCCCTGTCTCAGACTCAAGCTTCATTGGTGGACTCATCAGCTTTCTCTCAACCCAGAGCTTCCTTTCCAACTTCCAGTACCATGTCAAAAGCTCTTTTTGGATGTGTTGGACAAGGGGCGGGGAGCTTCCTTCAGTTCTGTCGGGGTCCAGGGTCACTGACCTCTCCATCAGAGGTCAGATAACATCAACATCAAGGAGATGAGAGCTCTTCTTTGAGCTGTTCAGGCTTTTCATTCTCTTTTTCTTCTAGGGCTCCTTAAAGTTTTCACAGACAATTCAACAGTAATGTGGTATCTGAACAAGCAACAGGGGATGCAGTTTTACCTTCTTTTCAGGCTCACTCTTCAGGTCTGGGATCTAGCCGTCCAGTATCTTCAGGCATTCCTTCAGAGCAGACTATAGTGGGAGACTCTTTGAGCAGCTCCAGCACACAGGCTCACAAATGGATGCTTTACAGATATGTGTTTCTTGACATTGTCCATCAGTGGGATGGTGGAGTATTCCTCAGATCTTTTTGTGTCCCATCTAAAGAGATAACTTCCTCTATTTTGTTCAAGAGTCCTAATTCCTCTGGCTTGGAAGGTGGACACCCTGCCTTTTCCTTGGAAAGGGATAATGTTAAGTTGTCAATCTCGCCTTCATTCTTGCTGGATGGGTTCGGAGCCGATCCTCGGCTCAGACTCGGCCTATACCAAAGCTCAAGAGCTATTTACCGGCTTGAGGCCCTCCCTATATATCACAATGCTAGGCGTCCAATACCCAGATCTCGTTTGCCGCTTCAGCTATGAAGTTGCGTTTTTACCGGCTCCAGGTCGTATAAAACTTTTTTACTAAGTTTATTTATATATAAATAGCTATTTCTTGTTATATATATTTCTCTCAGTGTCCCCTTTCTGATCCCTTGAGAAATCCCATTTAGAAACTCTCTTTATTAGTAGTTTTCAGAGTCCCCCCCCCCCCCACCCTTTAGGGTAGAGTTAGTTTTTTCTTATATATATTTATATTTCTACTAGTCTTGTTATTTGTATATTGTTATAGCAATATTATTTCTCTTATTACTACTATATTATTGTAGTGTTAGTTCTAGTGCGTGTGTGTGTTGTGTGTTAGGCACTAGTTACTTATTTCCTTTGTACCCTGTTATAGTGTCATTATGTCTAAGGATACTAAGGTCTCAGGTTTCAAGAAGTGTGACTCGTGCTGTCAGAAGATGTCTCTGACAGACGGTCACACTTCTTGTGTGTATTGTTTGGGCCCCCTACACCTGCAGGACTCTTGTTCTGTCTGTCATGCCTTCAGTCCAAGAGTCCTGCAGGAGCGTAGGAACAAACTTATTTTGAGGGGCTTACTTAAGCCTGAAGGGTCCCCGACTAAGCCTTCATCGGGTAAACCCTCCAAGCCCGCCAAACCGTCGGCTCCCTGTTCGGAGCAGTCGCCAAGCGGAGCTACTGCCTCCTCGTTGGTTCCAGCTGGAACCGACACTTTGAGATCTCAGTCGTCTCCTGTTGTAGTGTCGGAGCCTTCTCTGAGCCGAAAACGCTCGAGATCTCCCTCTTTGGAGTCTGTTCATTCGGCTCCGAGATCTCCGTTACTACAGTCGGAGCGGAGCCATAGGTCACATTCCTCTCAGCCTTCCAGGCTTTCTGATCACGACCTTGAGAGGGTGGTCAGTAGACTCCTTAAGTCACAGACACTTGCCCAAATGTTGACTAGCCCTTCTCAACAGACTGTGGCTATCCCTGCATCTTCAACAATTCCTCCTCCAACTCTTTTATTATGTTCGGAGCCGGAGCTCGTTGGGGCCCGAATCGTCGGTACGTCGGAGCCGATACCACACATTTCGGCTCCTTTGTTGGCTCCGATCTCTTCATTGGTTCCATCTGTGGAGGGATCCGGGCGCCGAGACTCCCTCGTCGGCTACGAGGGGGTGAGTGGTATCGGACCCTTGTCCGACCCCGTTCTCCCTCTCGCTGCCTTGGCGCAGGTGAGCTCGGCCCCGACATCGGCCTCGGAGTCGTCACTCTTAGTGCTGGGGGGGTTCTCATCTCTTCAGAGTGGGGACCTTCCTCTCTGCCCGATAGGGGCACCTTCGAGGTCATGAGAAGCGTACTGACTCTTGGGTCGGACCCACGATCAGCTCCTTCGGCTCCTCCCCCCATGGTGCCTATGTCGGTCTCTGTTCACCCTCCTGACCCCAAGCGTGGAGAACAGACGCTCCAGGTAGCCCCATTGGGTGTGTCTTCCTCTTCCGAGGCCTCCCCTGATCATTCAGAGGAGCCCCCTCGGAAGAGAAAATGTAAGAGGAAACATGTTGACTCCCCTGAGTCAGTCACCTCAGACACCGATTTGGAGGATTCGGAAGGGTCCCCAAGGTCCCCCTCTGAGGATGTCTCCTTTTCAGACATCCTTGAGATCCTTAGGCAGCGGGGGAACTGGACTGCCCTTAACCCCTCCGAGGATGAGTCGATGTACCTGGACGCATTTAGTTCTCGCCCCTCCACCTCCTGGGTGTCTCTGCCTTTCGACCCACAAATAGAAGTGGTGGCTCGGAAGGTGTGGATGGCCCTGGACACAGTGGAACCAACTCCCCATAGGCCCACAAAGTTTATTACAGCCCCGTCTGACAAACAGTTTCTTACGAAGGGTGTCCTGGTTGATGCCATGGTGGTTGCAGCAGCCACTAAGAAGGAGTTGGCTGATCCTTCTGTCCCTGTCCATCCACCTAATAAAGAATCTAGGACAATGGACAGGTACAGGAAGCGGATGTTTTCTTCAGCGACCTTTTCCATGCAGTCGCTGAACTACCTGTGCCATTTCACCCGCCTTCAAAGGGATATCCTTAACTAATTGGGTGATACCCTTCAGGATCCATCTGCTGCGGGGTCTCAGGAAAAGATTAACTCCCAGCTGGCAACCCTTAACTCCATAGTTAACTCCTCCATGCGGCTCATTTCTTATGCAGCCGATGGGGCGAGTAGGGCCGCAGGCACAGGTGTTGCCTTGAGACGTCATGCCTGGATGTGGTTGTGCAACTTTGCTGACCCCTTTAAGGCGTCCTTCACCAACACCCCCTTCGATGGTTCGGCTTTGTTCGGACCACAGGTGAAGGATACACTTACCAGGTGCGAGCAGGAAGGCAAGACTCTCTCTGCTGTAGGAGTCCATTTTTCTACCCCATCTAGACCATACCCGAAAGGTCAGAAGGGTGGAAAAATGTGGTTTCCCAAACCCCAGGGAGTCATGCCTGATGCATGTGGTGAGTTTCCCTCCAGGGGCAGAGGAGGGAACAATAATAGATGCCGCCCGAGGGGCAGAGGGGGTCCGCAGAATCAGGGTAGCAGGGAATCTTTCTCTGATAAACCCTTCCAGCACCCCTGAGGGGCTGCCCAACTGTACACCTTCGGAGGCATTCGGGGGAAGATTGTCACTGTACCCAGAAGCCTGGCAACTCCTCACTCAAGACAAATGGGTACAGTCTATCATATTCGAGGGTTACAAAATTCCCTTCGTCCACACCCCTGTACAAAGAAACAGATCCCTTCCAGATGTCCCACCCATGCTAAGGGATAAAGCAGTACTGGAAATTTCAAAACTGCTAAAAAAGAGGGCCATCCAGCCAGTCCCAGCAGACCAGCAAGGATCCGGAATTTACTCCCAAGTTCTTTTTGGTACCGAAAAAGACAGGGGACTGGAGACCCATTCTGGATCTCAGCAGACTGAACAGGTCTATACAAAGAACAAAGATGGTCACGCTTCAGTCCATTCTACCCTTTTTGGGTGAGGACAATTGGATGTGCTCTATAGACCTTCAGGATGCGTACAACCATATCAAAATGAACAGGCGCTCCAGAATGTTTCTCCGCTTCCGGCTGGGAGCCGGTCACTATCAGTTCAGAGCCCTGCCCTTTGGTCTCAACACAGCCCCCAGGGTGTTCACCAAATGCATGACAGTGGCTACGGCTCACCTGAGACGACGGGGATTCCAGGTGTTTCCATATCTCGACGACTGGCTCCTTACTGCTTCCACCAGGCATCAACTTCTGCGAACCAGGGACTATACCATTCAGACTTGCTCTGAGCTAGGTATATCAATAAATTTTGAAAAGTCTGCATTGTCGCCTTGTCAATCTATAACATTTATAGGCGCAGAAATAAACACAAAAGATCTGTCTGCAAAACTTCCTCCAGACAGAGTATCAGACATTCACCGACATGTGCAAGTACTACTAAAGTGCAAGACGATTCAGGCCAGATTTGTACTAAAAGCATTGGGTCTTATGGTGGCAGCAATCATTCTAGTCCCCCTGGCTTGTTTCCACATGCGGATCCTTCAGTGGATGCTTTTTACCCAATGGTCCATTTAACAGCTCCCAATGTCCCACAGAATAATGATCACTCAAACATGTAAAGACCACCTGGCTTGGTGGATGGTCTCCCCTACAGTTCTACAGGGCAGACCATTTGTTCTTCCTTCTCCTGTTGCCACGGTGACCACGGATGCCTCCCTGATCGGGTGGGGGGGGGCATTTTCAGGGCAGGACTGTCCAGGGCACTTGGCAACCCCTAGAATACCACCTGTATATAAATGTCTTGGAGATGAGAGCGGTACTTTTAGCGTTGCAAGCTCTTCAGGACTCTCTACCTATCGGGACTATTGCAATTCAAACAGACAATATGTCTGTAGTGTGGTACATCAACAAGCAGGGCGGAACCAGATCCTACCCCTTATGTTGAGAAGCACTCAGACTCTGGCAGTGGGCGATCTCTTCCCATCAGTTTCTGATAGCAACGCACATCCCCGGGAAGTCCAACGTCATAGCAGACAGGCTGAGCAGAGCCATTCTCATGCCTCACGAGTGGTCTCTCAATCAGTCAGTAGCGGACAAGATTTTCCGCAGATGGGGTCAACCTTGCTGCGACCTTTTCACAACCCCTCTCAACAGCAAGTGCGAAGACTTCTTCATTCTATTCCCCCTCCCCAGCCATTCCCCCAGAGACGGTCTAGTCCACGATTGGCCCCGGGGTCTTCTGTATGCATTCCCTCCATTTCCCTTAATTCCCAAACTGATTCAGAAAGCGACCACGTTGGGTTCCAGGATGATCCTCATTGCCCCTTACTGGCCTCGACAAATTTGGTTCCCGTTCCTGCATCATCATCTGTTGGAGCAGCCCTGGAGTCTGGACCCAGTTCCGGACCTGTTGGTCCATCAGTCAGGTGGGCTGCGCCAATCCCTTCAGTCTCTCAACCTCACAGCTTGGTTGCTCCACTTCCAACCTTAGCCAGGCTTCTGCAGATTTCTCAGCCAGTATGTGAAATCATCCTTTCTTCACATAAATCAACTACCAGAAAAACCTATGCTAGTAATTGGAAACGTTTCTCCTGCTGGGCAGAGACCAGGAATATAGATCCTTTTACAGCCCCTGTCCACACTGTTCTGGATTTTTTGGCAGAGCTCTTTCGAGGGGGCTCCTCTTCTGCCACCATTAGAGTCCAATTGGCTGCCATCGCTAATTTTCATGCTGGACTGTCAGAGACCAGCATCATGTCCCATAAACTTTGTAAAGCCTTTCTCAAAGGAACTGTATTACTCAGGCCTCCAATTAGAGATCCCCCGTCTCCGTGAGATCTGAACCTTATATTATCCTCTCTGATTCTACCTCCCTTTGAACCTGCGGCCTCCTGTTCTTTAAAGTTACTCTCCTGGAAGACTCTCTTCATAGTAGCTATCACCTCAGCTAGAAGAGTGTCGGAACTTCAAGCCCTCTGCATTCGTCCTCCCTATCTTGTTTTTCACAAGGATAGAGTCTCACTTAGAACTAACCCTTCCTTTTTACCCAAGGTTCCTTCCGAGACAAACCTGAATCAGGCTTTTGAGCTTCCTATCTTTTTTCCTAACTATTCAAACAGAGCTGAACAAAAGCTGCATTTTTTGGATGTTCACAGGCAATTACGTTTTTATTTGGATAGGACAAAGCAAATTAGGAAGTCAGACCAACTCTTCCTGTTGAGGGCAAGCAGGGCTTGCCAGTTTCTAAAGTATCTTTATCCAGATGGCTGGCTTCAATCATATCCTTCATTTACCAATTAAGACACAAAGAACTCCCTGTAAAACCAAAAGCTCATTCCACCAGAGCATTAGCCACATTGGTAGCTTTTTAAGCAAAGCTCCCAATGGAATCTATTTGTGCTGCAGCCACGTGGGCCACTCCTCATACCTTTATTTCTCATTACAAGTTGGATATGGCCTCCAGGAATTGGGCTGAGTTTGGTTCCACTGTGCTCAAGAATCTGTTCCGATGAGCCACCCAGGACTAAGGTGCTAAGGACGCTGTCCCATCCAGCAAGAATGAAGGTGAGATTGACAACTTAACATTAAGAAGTTATGTACCTACCATAACGTTCCATGTTAGTTGTCTTCTTCTCGCCTTCTTTCTTGCATCCCACCCGCCATCCCCCTAGCCTGGACAGACTGAGAAGAATCCTTCTGAGGCCATATTCCTCTACTGGACTATTCCTAGATTATGTCCTCCTCTGTTACCACTGTAGGTAATCCTTATAGTTGGGACAGGTGTCTCCATTGTGTTAGCTCTACCAAACGAGATCTGGGTATTGGACGCCTAGCATTGTGGGATATAGGGAGGGCCTCGAGCCGGTAAATAGCTCTCAAGCTTTGGTATAGGCCGAGTCGGAGCTGAGGATCGGCTCCAAACCCATCCAGCAAGAAAGAAGGCGAAAAGAAGACAACTAACATGGAACATTATGGTAGGTACATAACTTCTTATTCCATCCTATACATCTTCCCTTCCCTTCTCCTAATTCCAATGGTCCTACACAAGATCAAGCAAGACTCCCCCAAAATCTTGCTGGTGACTTCCTTTTGGCCAAGACAGCATTGGTTCTCCCTTCTTTTTCACTTAGCCAAATACAAGTTACCTCACTGGTGAATCTTCTCACACAAGACAAAGGGTCTCTCATCCATCCTCACTTGTCCACTCTTCAACTGAAGCTGTGGGTGATATGGTTTTGATCCCTTTTAGGCACCTGCTTTCTGAGGATGTTCTTTGGTTTCCTGCAGGTCAGGAAATCCACTATCAGGAAATCATATTTGTCCAAATGGAAGAGATTTTCTGTCTGGTGCCTCTCTCATAACCAGGATGCCTTTTCAGTGGGAATCCTTCTGGTTCTCTCTCATTTGTAAAACAGTAATAACCACTCCATAGACTTCCACGCCACACTGTTTGTTTGCAAAGCACCCACTGAAGTCCAAGCTGATAAATAATCCAAACAGACTTTATTAATATCCAAACAGTAAAAATCTTTGTCAAGCGTTTTCATCCCTACAGACTCAGTATGGGACTTCTTCGGAAAAAACAATACATTGTGCCACATCCTTTATATACTAACACATTCAATTAATTCATTCATCTAATTAAAATCCCCTCCCTTAAAACACATAAATACTGCCCCCTTTCTTTTATCAAACTGTTAAAAACATAACTCTAAGTAAACTATATATACATGCTGTGTATCAGGTAGTAAAAATGTTTTAAATTACACAACTTTGTTGCATTTCTCATCTTTTCTTAGAGAAATAATGATTGACAGTGCTATAAATATACTAAAACTAGATATAAAATGTTTGAAAAAAACAATACCTTAACACATCACACATAACATGTGCTTATCCATTACTTTCCATAGATACATCACTTAAATAAGCCGAGGTAAGCTAATCAGAAAAATACCTTCCCATGTTTTTTAACAGATCGTGTGCAGGTGTTTTTTTGTTCAACCCTACAACACTAAAGCCCTCTTCTTAAAGATAGGGAGCATGGATAAGCATTCATTTATACCCAGGGAATTTGTTGCATTTAGTCTTATCTGCCATTGTAATTCTTTTAATTCTAATGCTAATTCCCAACATCACCCTCTAGGGGGGTTTAGTTACATCATCTAATATACCAAACTTGAAACTAGTAAAGTCTTGACTTTCTATACTGTGCCTAAATAGGGCATTGTTAATGTTCGCTTTTTGTTTCTTTCTTAACTATCTTTCAGCCTTGCCCACATAATAATATCCACAAACCTCACACACTGCAACATAAACTATCCCCCTGGTGTTGGCAATTATCCTTTTCCAATTTGACCTCAAATGATATTCCTTGAAGAACAAGAAATTGCTTGTTTAAAATGTAGGCACATTGCCTACAAGCTCCACAACTATTTGTTCCCCTAAAGGCAGTGGGGGTCCATGTTGGATTTTCTTCAAAAAAGGATTTACAGTTTTTACCAGTTTTGTGTATAAACTCTGGTTCCATACCTACAAATTTCATAATTTCTGTCTTCCCCCTAAAATAGTCCAGTTTTTGCTAATAATGTTCTTAATTTCTTTAGAGCAGGATCTAGTTGGGATCACCATCCCCCTGTTAAAATTATGCTTGCTCTTAAACATTTCTTCACCTTTATTTAGACCACTTTTATCACATAAGAAGGGCTTGTATTTAGTTCCCCACCCAGACTTTTCCTCTTCACACAAGTTCTGTACTAATTGTTTTGGGTAGCCCCTCTCTAAGAACATCCCAGCTATATTGCAAACTTCTACCTCAAAGATATCAGTATCAGAACACATTCTAGCAGCCCTCACAAGCTGTCCTTTAAGAATTTTCCTTTTCTTATGTCCTGGGTGGTTACTCTGAAAATCCAAATAATTATTGCAAAATGTCTCTTTCCTATACACTTTTGTGGCAAATTTCCTATTAAATTTATCTTTACTCAAAGTGACATCCAAATAATCAATAGTATTTTCAGAGAATTTGCCAGTAAACTTAAAAAAATAGTAAAATATTGTTTAAGTAGTCTAAAAATAATTTTTTTGTTCTGTTTTTTCCTTCCATATAATAAGAATATCATCCAAAAAGTGGAAATAACCCATCCATAACTTTGGAAATTCAAAGTTAAAAACATACTTAGCCTCCCAGGCATAAAGAACCAAAGTGGCAAAGATGGCTGCACAACTTGCACCCATCGCTACTCCCTTCAGTTGTTTAAAATAAACAGCCTCAAATGTAAAACAGTTATTATTCAAAATTAATTCCATAGCCATCATAATAAAATGAATTTAAGTCTTGTTCAATCTTGTTAGACTTCTGATGGCTTCATGGAACAAAGTTAACCCCTCTTGGTGTGGAATTGATGTAAAAAGGTCTATAACATCTATAGTAGAAAAACAGCATTCATCATTAAACCAACTTGTGTTAATTTTTGACAACATGTCCCATGGATCTTTAATTATATAGTCAACAGGAGCAATAGAATTTTTAAGTACCCTCTATAAACACACCTATTGAATAAGTGGGCCCATTTTGTGCCGATATAATAACTCTAAAAGGTGGTTGAGACACTGATTTATGAACTTTCGGTAGACCGAATGCTACTGGAATAAGTAGGTGATCAGCTTTTAGAAACTCATAAATTTCTTCAGGTATAACTTCCTGAAATAAGGCATCTTCCAGTAATTTAATTTTTCTGTGGGCTAAATAGATTTCATTCCTAGACACTTCTTGATATTTGTTTGTGTCATAAAAGATTCCAAACAATTGGTTAATATAATCAATTTTTCTATATAAGACAACACTCCCACCTTTGTCTGGCTTCATCACTCTGATCTCATCATTATTTCTTAACTACTTCATTATTTCAGACTCATCCTTCGTTAAATTAAAATGTTTTTTCTTCTTGTTATTATCATTTATGAATGAGTATATGTCCATCGAGCAAGCCTTTTAAAAGCTGATACAATAGGATGAAGCGTGGGGTTAAAAGAACTTTTTTTCTTAAATAATTCAAATGAACTATTCTCCATATCCCTTTTCTGGTCCTTAAAGAATATCTTTAAATTTAACCTTCTAGTGAATAACTTTAGTTCTGTTATAGTATCCATCACACCTACTCTAAAGGATGGTACAAACTTGAAACCTTTTATCAAAAGTAAAAAATTATTTTTGTCAACTGTGGAATCTGTATAGTTAAAAATGTTGATATCTTTATAGTTAACCACAGTACCCCATTCTGTTATTACGATTTCATCTACTGTGTTTTTCATCTCGTTATTACATGGACTTACTTGTACCTCGACCCTAACCCCCTGCCTCTCCCTCCTCACGGAGTGTGGGGCTACGGAAAATTTTTCTGTTTCGATTTTCTAACCTTTCCAATCTTCTTAATTGTGGGTAGTTAACTTCATAATCAAGCAAATCCCTGTCGTGTGTTACCAGTGTAATTTTCATATTCTGCACTATACCCCTGTTCATACTGTTCCCCGTCGACGAAGCCATCAGAAGTCTAACAAGATTGAATGAGACTTTAATTAATTTCATTATGATGGTTATGGAATTCATTTTGGATAATAACTATTTTACATTTGAGGCTGTTTATTTTAAACAATTGAAGGGGTAGCGATGGGTGCAAGTTGTGCAGTCATCTTTGCCACTTTGGTTCTTTATGCCTTGGAGGCTAAGTATATTTTAACTCTGAATTTCCAAAGTTATGGAGGGGTTATTTCCACTTTTTGGATGATATTCTTATTATATGGAAGAAAACACCAGGACAAAAAGAATTATTTTTAGATTACTTAAACAATATTTCACTATTTTTTAAGTTTACTTGCAAATTCTCTGAAGATACTATTGATTATTTGGATATCACATTGAGTAAAGATAAATTTAATAGGAAATTTGCCACAAAAGTGTATAGGAAAGAGACATTTTCCAATAATTATTTGGATTTTCAGAGTAACCACCCAGGACATACAAAAAAGAAAATTCTTAAAGAACAGCTTGTGAGGGCTGCTAGAATGTGTTCTGATATGGATATCTTTGAGGTGGAAGTTTATAATATAGCTGGAATGTTCTTAGAGAGGGGCTACCCAAAAAATTAGTGCAGGACTTGTGCGAAGAGGTAAAGTCTGGGTGGGGAGCTGAATACAAGCCTCTCTTAGGTTATAAAAGTGGTCTAAATAAAGGCAAAGAAATGTTTAAGGGTAAGCAGAATTTTAACAGGGGAGATGGTGATCCCATTTGGATCTGGATCTAAAGAAATTAAGAACATTATTAGCACAAATTGGACTATTTTTAGAGGGAATGCAGAAATTATGAAATATGTAGGTATGGAATCACAGTTTACGTACTTGTAGAAACTATAAATCCTTTTTTGAAGAAAATCTAACAAGGACCCCCCACTGCCTTTAGGGGAACAAATAGTTGTGGAGCATGTAGGCAATGTCCCTACATTTTAAATGCGCAATTTCTTGTTCTTCAAGGAATACCATTTGAGGTCAAATTGCAAAAGGGTAATTGTAACACCAGGGGGATAGTTTATTTTGCAGTGTGTGAGGTTTGTGGATATTATTATGTGGGCAAGACTGAAAGACAGTTAAGAAAGAGAATATATGAACACATGTATGCTATACAAAAAGCGAACATTAACAATGCCCTGTTTAGGCACAGTATAGAAAATCAAGACTTTACTAGTTTTGAGTTTGGTATATTAGATGTTGTAACTAAAAACCCTAGAGGGAGGTGTTGGGAATTAGCATTAGAATTAAAAGAATTACAATGGCAGATAAGACTAAATGCAACAAATTCCCTAGGTATAAATGAATGCTTATCCATGCTCCCTATCCTTAAGAAGAGGGCTTCAGTGTTGTAGGGTTGAACAAAAAAACACCTGTGCAAGATTTGTTAAAAAACATGGGAAGGTATTTTTCTGATTAGCTTTCCTCATCTTCTTTAAGTGATATACCTATGAAAGGTAATGGGTAAGCACATGGTGTGTGTGATGATTTAAGGTATTGTTTTTTTTTCAAATATTTTATATCTAGTTTTAATATATTTATAGTTTTGTCAATCATTATTTATCTAAGAGAAGATGAGAAATGCCACAAAGTTGTGTAATTTAAAACATTTTTACAATCTGATACACAACATGTATATATCTTTACTTATATTTATGTTTTTAACAGTTTGGTAAAAAAAGGGAGCAATATTTATGTGTTTTAAGGGAGGAGATTTCAATTAGCTAAATTAATTATTTGAATGGATTAGTATATAAAGGATGTGGCATAATGTATTGTTTGTTCTGAAGAAGTTCCATACTGAGTGTGTAGGGACAAAAGTGTTTGACAAAGATTTTTACTGTGTTTGGATATTAATAAAGTCCATTTGGATTATTTATCAGCTTGGACTTCAGCGGTTGCTTTGCGAACAAACAGTGTGGCATGGAGGGCTACGGAGTGGTTATTACTGTTTTACTTAGTTTATTTGAGCCACTTTTTTTGCTGGATTGTGGTCTCTCTCATTTGTATGATTTGACCCATGTTGGGATTGCACATTCTTCAGTTAAAGCTCACCTTTCAGCTATTTCTGCTTGTCTGACCTTGACTCCTCCTTTGGCCTCTAGGTTTGAGGTTAAACAATTTCTTAAAGCCATATTTCATATCAGGCTTCCAAGGAAACCTATACCGCCATTTTGGGATCTCAATTTTGTTCTTAAAAAATTGACTCAGACTCATTTTGAGCCTGCAGCTTCAGCTTCTTTACAACATTGTCCTTTGAAGACTGTTCTTTTTGCCCCCGCTTCAGCTAAGAGAGTATCTGAGCTTCAGGTTGTTATGGCTGTTCTTGGACAGGGTGTCTCTTTGTACTAATCCTACTTTTATGCCCAAGGTGGTCAGTGAGTTGTCTCTATCTGTCTGTTATTTACCCTCCTTTTTTCCTTCTCTGCCATATGCTAGTGAGAAGGTTCTTCATACCTTAAATTTCCATAGGCAGCTCAGATATTATTTGAATAAGACTAAGGTCATTCACAAATCAGAGCAACTTTTTGTTTTCTTTAATCCCAGGTCTTTGGGTGTGGCAGTTTCTAAGCAACCCATCTCTTCCTGGATTTCTAAGGTCATATTTTTGTTATTCTTTTCATGGTAAATCTCTTTCTATCTCTGTAAAGGCTCATTCTGCCAGAATTGTTGCTTCCTCTGGTGCCTTTTTCACAGGGCTGGGTACTAATTCCATCCTTGAGGCTGCTACTTGAACTTCTGTCCATACCTTCACTAAGCATTACAAACTGAATATTGTTTCCAGAGCAAGAGATGGCTTTGCCAAAGCTATTCTGGTTTGGTTTCTAGAGGGTTTTTTGGTGCCTTCCTCTTTCTAAGTTTCCTCTTGAGCTTTTCTCCCTTCTGTCAAGAATACTGCAACAGTGATATGGAAGAACATAGTACAGTTCTGTAAAGTCTTACCATAACAGTAGATGTTCTTCTGTTCAATGTTGCAGTATTCACTCCCTCCCTTCTTCCCCTTTTTGGCTGTGCCCTAATTCTCTTGCCTTCCTGGCCATGGATTCTTCTTTTTTTCCTCTTTCTGGATGCACATGTTCCTCCTGGTTCCTGAGGACATTCTTTTCTTCCTGGGGCTTTTCACTTCTGAGGTATGTACATCCATACATCACCTTTATGCCCTACATCTTGTGCAAGGAGCATACGTGTGAAGTACGATGTCTATAAATTCTAAAGGCTTTGGTATACTAGCTGGACGTTGAGCTGTCCTTGACAGCTGTCAGTGCTTTTCACTGAAATAGGTAATAAAAAGTACTGAAATGTTCTGTTAAATGGCTTTATATATATATATATATATATATATATTGCTTTTTATTGTTTGGCAAGATTGTTAGTTTTGGGCAACAATAGATGCCCAAGCTCTTTAAAGTAGCATTGCCCATAGAAACAACATTGAAATTGTAGGTAATTGTTTAGAAGATGGTTGGGTAATACAGTGTTTGCATTTCTTTTTGAGTCATAGTTATTTTTGTTTGATGGCAAATGTTACAGCACTGTGTTACAGTGACAGAAGTAACATTTACTCTCTCACAAAAGGTTCATGAATTGTTTGGAACAGCAATTTATTTATGCCACAAATATTTCATAGGTTACATAATATACCTTTTGTTATCCAATGGTCATTTGATGCAAACTTAAATTTGCTTGATTTTGGTATTAAATTTAATGGGAATTTTTCTGTTAATTCTGTAGATTATTTGGACCTGTCTTCATCAGTAAATGCAAATAGAGAAAATCGTTCCAGTATATACAGGAACTCTACAGCTACAAATGCTTTGCTTTATTGTGCAAGTGTCCATCCCCAACTTCTTATTTCTTCTCCACTGAAAGAGGCATTTAAAAGGGGAAACAGTATGACATACTACTTGTAGTCCCTTCCTAGAAGGGGCACAAAATATTATACAGATATTTTTGGACAGGGGTTACACTAGGACAGATACAGCAATAGCCCTTTGTGTTGATGAAGCTTAAGAATAAAAAGGATATCATAGAAGGCTACTCAAACAATTAACTTCATTTGCTTTGCTTCCCATTTTCCAAGAAGTCATGAGAATCCTCTCCCATGTTTTTGCAATAAACTGTATGTATGTATGTATATATATATATATATATATATATATATATATATATATAGATATATATATATATATATATATATATGGGTCTACTTTAGAAGAGCAAAATACCACATACCCATCTTTCATAACGCCAAAATGACTTAACCGATAACTAGCATTTCAACGACCTCTCGGAACACCGAGTGAAAACTCCAGGTAAGGAACCACTTGTCCGCACTACAAAATAAATTAAAACTGAAGCAAATTAAACCCACCCCCCACACCCCCTAACTAAATATGCCAACTCCGAGATCGCACTAAAGCGTGGATAAGGGGCAAAGTTCACCGTGGTGGCCAAGTAGTTATTTAGCTAGAGTTTTCAGTCAGTGTTCCAAGAGGTCATTAAAATGCAGTGTTAAGTTGTCTCGGCATTATGAGTCAGGTATGTGGTATTTTTCTCTTGTAAAGTAGACCCATATATCTATATCTATATATCCATATATATATATATATATATATATATATATATATATATACACACACACACACACACACACACACACACACACACACACACACACACACACACACACACACACACACACTTCCTTACATTTGGTAGATATAGTGTAGAAGCGTTAGCATATTTTGTTACTGGACTCTCTTACAAAATAACTTTGCCAAAAATCCCAGTTATTTCTTAGTCAGTGAGAGCAAGTTTATATGGCAGATTGGTTTCTGTTTTTTTACACTAAGCCTACCCTTATGCTTTGAACTGTGTCCATGGGTGTATATTGTAATGACTGTTTTTGGTATGTAGACAGGTTATGATTCATTTGGTTGGTAATACAAATGATCGCCACACGAGTGACAAAAATTGAGTGACACCACAAATGAGTGTACAATTGTGTGAATCACATGGTTGAATTTAAGCTTCATTTAGTGTAGGTATATAGGATGTGCTGCCAACTGGATCACAAACCAGGCATACACTGTCAAAGTGGGTGACTCCACATCAACCAGCACACTTGTTACAGTCCGGGTGCCACAAAGATCAGTGGTGGGCCCCCTACTGTTTGGTATATACTTCTCAGAAGTTCAGGTCAAAGCTAAGGGGTTGTGACTGATCAAGTTTGCAGATGGCTGCAAACTAGGTGCAATCATTGAATCCTCAAATTATGTCAGCATACCCCAGGAGGGTCTCACACAGACCAGCGACTGGTGTATTAGAGTCTCAAACTAAATGCAAAGAAATATATCATTATTCCCTTTTCCACAAACAATGTCCTTTCAAACTATGAAATCAACAACAATACCCTAAGTACCCATGAAATGGTAAGGGACCTTGGATCACAAGTTGACTGTGACCTTAACTTCGACCACCATGTGTCTGTTGAAGTAAGGAAAGCTTTCTATGTTGCAGACTTGATTAGTAAAGGCATTGCCTCGAGACCAAAAGAAATTATAACTCCCCCTATACTCGGCACTTATCCGGCCCATAATTGACTATAACACCCTGTTCGGCATGTACCGTGCTAAGCACCTAGAGCAATTAGAGAGACCTCAGAGGTTTCTAACAAAGAAGATCAATGGGCTCCAGCATGTGCCTTACACAGACTAACCAAAGTCAGTGTCACTATACTCCATATCGTATAGTTAGGGGAGACTTATGCCTGGCCTACAGAGCAATCCAAGACCCAAACCTAATGAACTTGTTGCATATCCGTAAATCAAATGGGACTAGGGCTACCCATTACAGGGACCTCAATATGGCCTGTGACTTGAATAGGACACGGTGGAAGAACAGATTTATCTCCCAGCGACTGCCATGTCTTTGGAGCAGTCTGCCAGTTCATGTGAAACAGAGCATCTCTATGAAACTGTTCAAGAGGAACCTGGACGAGTAGATGGGGCACCATAAATTCTTAACAAGGATAGTGCACGGAACCCTCCTGGACATGGGCAGTCATCACTATTTTGCAATTTATTAAATAATGCAATTTTGGATATTGAATAACATTTCTTTGTTATTACATTGGGATGAAACGGTTAGGCTTAAAATAACCTCCGGGTGGATAGCCTAGTAATCGCCTATGATATTATGAGGAGTATGCAAGAAAATGAAAAAATAGTGGTTGCATAAATGTGCAAGATTGTATTACAGTGGATAATGTGTAATTGTGAGTATTAGGTTTAGGGTTATATAAGGGGATAAATCTAGTGCTGTGCCTTTTTGGAGTTATAGGTGATGTTCATCATATGATCACTGCTGCAGTAGCCTTAGTTATAGGGTTATATATTATATAAGATATAACATCCAGTCAGCTTCCTGAGCTTAAGGGCAAATTTCACATGTCCAAACCATTATCAGCTTGAGTAGAATTGATAAAATCATTGATTTCATTGCCAAGCCCTTCAGAATTTTCCAGCTACCAAAAGGCACTCCTTTTACCGACCTTCGAGGATCATCAGTTGCCTAGCGATTCTAGGCAGCTAAGTTTCCTTTGGGGTAAACCTACCACATTTTATGTTTATCACAGAAACTTAACTTTCTCTGTAAAATAATGTATTAAAAGCTATTAAAAATTGTTTTTGGACTGTTACGTGACTTTTAGTCACTTTTCTTGTAGAAAAAAATTGTTAAAACTAAGACTTTCTTTGTTTTTCCTAACTAAAACATATGGTCTGAAGTTGTTAGTCTTTATTTTATCCTTGACAAATGGGTTTGGTTCCATGAATCGGGACCATCTTGTGCTGGCCAGAAACTCTTGAGCTTCAAGCCTGCCCACAGTGCATCTCTCCCCGAGCTAAGTGAAAAATATTTTCTTATTACTTGGGCTTTTTCTTTCCTTCTTCTTCACCACTACTTTATTTCTATATTTTGCCCTACCCTTTACTTCTTACTTGTGCAGCTCTTAATTACCATTGTTGGTAAATCTCTCTTTCCCATACACTTTGTATACCTATTCTTCTACCATTGTTGGTGGATAGCTCTCTTTCCACACACTTCAGTGTATGCTACCCTTTCCTTGCAGTTCATTTAAAAAAAACTCCTTAACTTTTGCGGTGTTTAATAGTTTGAGTGCTTTTTCTTGTGTGATTCCTCCACCATCCTGTCATGTGCATGTGTGGTGTGTGTGAAAACTTTTCTTTACTTAGCATGGCTGAAAAACCTAAAGGTCCCTCTGCTTTTAAGAAGTGTCAGCAGTGTGGCCACAAAACTGCTTTCTCAGACTTAATACACATTGTGTGTTTACTGCCTGGGACCACACCACTTGCAAGAAGACTGCAGTTGTATATGTCAGGGCTGTAGCCACATATCTTTAATAGAGAGAAAAAAATAAGCTTATTTTAAAAGGTTTAATTCCGACTGCCTTCAGTGAAGCCATATCTGCTGGAAAAAGCAAAATTGATATCTTGTCACCTTCCTTCTCTTCTTTTTCCTCTGGGAAGGCCAAGAAAAGAAGCATGTGTGTGCCATCTTCTCCAATGGCACCAGCAGTCAAAAGGGTTAAATCTTTCAACGCTGAGGACTTTGGCGCAGATTCAAACCCCTAGCTTGCTTCCAAAGGCTGCAGCTCTGAGGCTTTCTTCAGCACCATATGATTCATCTCCAAGTATTTCTAGTTGGCAAGAGCCTAGGTTTCACTATCCTCCTTCCATTGACCTGTTTGCTGGGGAATTACCTGAAGTCTTTTTGCATAGACCCAGGTCTTCCTCAGTGCCCTCTATCCATTCCACCAAAGCCCTTTCAGAGACTGACGTGAAGAGACTGGTTGAGAAAGTTTGATGGGTGAGAGGAATTTCTGGTGTTTCCTCAGCTTTGACTTCTTCATGTGCTGAGCATTCTTTTACCCCTTTGACTAGTCCTCCTCCAACCTCCCCTGAGGCCTTGGAGATTACAGCTTCAAGTTGTCGGGCATCAGCTCCATCAGTTTCTACAGTTTCCGTTACTTCAGCACCAAATCAAGTTCTGAGTTCTTTGACTGTGTCAGACCTGGAGACCTCCCAGAGCCTTATCTACCCAGTTGACCCGAGGGGCAGGAGTCAACTCAATTTTTTTCAGAGCCGGCACCTCGTAGGTGGTCTCGTCAGGGCAGGGATTGACCTTGGTCCTGAGGCAGTCTAGCTCGGTTCTGGGCTCCCTTCCCTCTTTGGGGGGGGGGGGTTACAGGCTTCAGGGCTATGGAGAGAGCCTTGGCTGCCTCAGCCAAACAGTTGACTTCCTTTTCCTCGAAGCATATTCCTTCCTCGATTCCAGTTATCCAGCCTGCTCCTCCACTGGGACAGTGAGTGCTAAATCCTCATGAGACTCAGATACAGATTCTGTCTTATTCTGATATCTCACCAGACCATCCCACAGATGATGTTCCTCTGAAGAAAACTTGCAAGAGGAAGCACTTAGATTCCCTGCAGGAATCCATCACTGAAGATACTGATTTTGATGAAGAGGGAGGGTCTCCCAGATCACCTTCTGTTGATGTCTCCTTTGGAGACATCCTGGAAATTTTGAAACACAGGGATGATTGGGAGTCCCAAAATCTTACCCCTGAGGAATCAGTATACTTGTAGGCTTTTGTCACTCATCCATCTACATCTTGGGTGACTCTGCCCACTGATGAACTTAAACAGTTAATTTCTCAATGAGCATGGGAGGTGCCCAACTCCATTGAACCTATTCCTACAAGGCCAGACAAAATTGCTATCTTCTCCAGGAGGTAAACAATTTTGGGCAAAAGGTTTAATAGTAGATGCCATGGTCATAGCAGTGGCCATGAAAAAGGAACTGGCTGAGGAAAGTTCCATTGTCCATCCACCCAACAGAGAGTTCTGGAAAATGGATAGGTTTGGCTAGTGGATTTATTTATCGACCTTTGCATTATGGTATTTGAATTTTCTGGCACATTTCACCAGGCTTCAAAGGGATCTGATCAAGGAGTTCTCAGATACCCTAACAGTCGCTGTCTCTGAGGAGGTATAAGGCAAACTTGCCTCTCAGTTAGCTACCATGGAGTCTGTGTCTAATTTATCCTTGTGGCTCATTGCACATGCAGCTGAAGGGACTACCAGAGCAGCAGGTTGAAGTGTAGCCATCAGAAGACATGCTTGAATGCGACTTTGTGGAGCCATTTAAATCTTTGTTCATCAATGTTCCCTTTGACTGATCATCCTTGTTTGGCCCAAAGGTTAGAGAAACATTATATATGTGTGAGAAAGTTGGAAAGACCCTTTCTGTTGTGGGTGTGCATTTTTCCTCTCCTCAAAGATCCTTTTCCAAGAATCAGAGAATTGGTGGAAAAATGTGGTTCAAAAAATCCAGAGGGCCTTTTCAGGGCACATGTAGTGGAAGTTTCCCTATGGATAGGGGGAAAATCTAATGGAAGATGCCACACACATGGCAGAGGTGGCCCACAAAATCAGGGTTTCAGAGATTCTTTTTCTGGCAAACCATATCAGTGTTCCTGAACAGAGGCCCAGTTGCCTTCCACTGGAGGCAGTCAGGGGATGCTTGTCCCTGCACCAAGATGCCTGGCTAGAAATCACATCAGATTCTTGGATGCAGAAGATTATAAGAAAGAAGGACCCAGGCAGGTGGTATAAGATCCACAACCACTTTATTGCCTTTCTTCTTTTCAGTTGATGTTTTATTGATTTTGGTTACTGCAGAGGATTATATCCAGAGGTTATGCCATTCCCTTTTCTCTTCCCCCTCCCATTTCCAAAAAAATCCCTGATGCTCCACTTAGGCAGATGGAAACAGCAGTCCTTGATATCCAAAGACTGCTATAAAAAGAGTCATCCAAGAAGTCCTACCAGACCAGATAGAGTGTGGAGCTTACTCAAGATTCTTTTTATTGCCAAAAAAGACGAGACTGGAGACCAATTTTGGATCTCAGTCTATTGAACAAAACAGTTCAGCAAGCAAAATTCCGGATGGTCATGGTACAGTCCATTCTTCCATTTTTGGAGAAGGATGACTGGATGTGCTCGATAGACCTTCAGAATGCATATTACTGTATCACATAAAAATGGACAAGTGCTCCAGAAGGATCCTCCACTTTAAGCTGGGAGCCAGTCGCTATCAGTTCAGAGTTCTGCCCTTTCCTCTCACCACAGCCTCCGGAGTGTTCACCAAATGCATAGCAGTAGCAGGAGCTCACTTGATACTGCAAGGATTCCATGTGTACCATATTTGGACAACTGGCTCATTACTGCTCCGACCAAGAATCTGTTGATAGTAGCAAGAGACTACATTCTCCCAACTTGTTCAAACCTAGGAATTACTGTGAATTACGAAAAATCTCAATTGACTACATCTCAAAGTTCAGCGTTCATAGGAACATTGCTAAGTACAAGAACTTGCTTAGCCTCCCTTCCACCACTGAGATTACTAGAAATCAGGGAACAAGTTTGAAAGATACAATACAACAAAAAAGTACCTGCCCATCTTGTCTTACAAGCCCTAGATTCAATGGCGGCTGCAATAACTTTGGTTCCCCTGGCAAGATTCCATATGCGAATTCTTCAATGGCTAATTGCATCTCAGTGGTCAATACTTCACCGGCTTATGTCGGATCAGATTTTGATCACCAATCTTTGCACAAAATATTTAGCATGGTGGGTGCACTCAGAAGACATTCTTCTAGGCCATCCCTTTGTCCCACCACAACCCACAGCCATAGTGACCATGGATGCCTCCCAGATGGGGTGAGGGGCATTATCTGGACAAGACTGTCCAAGACACTTGGTCCTCCATTGAGGCCAGTATGCATATCAGTGTTGTATAGATGATAGTAGTGCTTTTAATGTTACAAGCCTTTCAAACTGTTCTTCCTCTAGGAATGAATGCGATTCAAACAGACAACATGTCAGTAGTTTGGTACATCAACAAACAGGGAGGAACCAGGTCTTACACTCTTTGTCGAGAAGCACTCAGAGTGTGGCAGTGGATGATTTCTTCCAAATGTTTTCTGATAGCAGTGCATATTCCAGGGAGTTCAAATGTGATAGCAGACAAACTAAGCAGGTCTATTCTTCTACCTCACAAATGGTCTCTCAATCCTAAAGTGTCAGTAATGATTTTTTGTCAGTGGGGGCAGCCTTACTGCAATCTCTTTGCCTCGCCCCTGAACAACAAGTGCAGCAACTACTTTTCCCTAATCCCCCAGGGATGCTTTTCTGCACAGTTGGCCCCCAGACTTCTGTATGCCTTTACCCCAATTCCTTTAATTCCAAAATTCCTACAAAAAGCCCTCAGGTTGAAGAGCAGAGTGATCCTCATTGCCCCTTATTGGCTTGGACAGATTTGGTTTCCTTTTCTCTGGCTGTACCCAATACAAATACTTTGGATGCTGGATCCAACTCCGGACCTCCTCTCTCATCCAGAGGACTTGATACATCCAAACTTCCCATACCTCAAGCTGACATCATGGTTCCTCCAATTCCGTTAATTGCCAGGCAAGTTAATCTTCCTTCCCCAGTTCGTAGAATTCTCTTAGCTTCTCATAAGCCATCTACAATTAAACTCTATATTAGTAATTGGAAGAGATTTACCTTTTGGACCTGTGAAAGGAATATTGACCCCCTTTCAGCTCCCATCGAAAAGATTGTAGAATTCCTATCCTCTCTTTTTGATGCAGGAGCCTCTACTTCTTCTATTAAAATTCAGCTGGCAATGATTTCAAATTTTCATAATGGTCTTGAGGATAATTCCTTGTCTTCTCATAAACTGTGTAAAGCATTTTGAAAGGGAGCTCTTTTGTTAAAACCTCCGTTTAAAGATTCTATCTCTCCCTGGGATTTTACCCTAGTATTACAGTACATTGTTCAGTCTCCTTTTGAACCTTCTGCTGAATGTGACCTCAAATATTTATCTTGGAAAACCTTATTTCTTGTAACAATAACTTCTGCCAGGAGTATTTTTGAAATTCAAGCTTTATCTTTTTAGCTACCATATTTGATTTTTCACAAAGACAGAGTTGCCTTAAGGATGAATCCCTCCTTTCTTCCTAAAGTAGTGTCAGACACTAATATTAATCAGGCTGTTAATCTTCCTGTATTCTTTTCAAATAAAGGAGACTATTCCCTACACTTACTAGATGTTCACAGACAGTTATGTTTTTACCTGGACAGAACGAAAGATATTTGAAAATCAGACCAATTGTTTGTTTCTTTCTCAAGTACCAAAATTGGCAAACCAGTCAGCAAAGTAACTTTAGCCAGATGACTAAGAGACTGTATTCATCTATGACAAAAATAAAATTGACCTGCGTAGACCGGTAAAGGCTCACTCTACAAGATCTATGGCTACATCAGCAGTTTTTCAATCTCAAGCTTCCATGGATGATAATTGTGCAACAGCAACTTGGGCTTCTCCTCATACCTTTATTACTCATTACAAATTGGACCTGGTCTCCAGGGGAACAGCATCCTTTGGTTCACTTGTGCTCAGGAATATCCTTCCTTGAGTCCGCCCAAGATCTAAGGTAGCCCATTTGTCAAGGATAAAATGAAGATTGATAGCTTCAGATAGATAAAGAAGTTATGTACTCACCATAACGTTCCATTTGAGTTGTCCATCTTCATTTATCCTTGACTCCCCTCCCTCCTTCCTCCAGCCTTACAAATGTCCTTTGGTGAGCAGATATGACACACCTCTCTGTTTTGACGTGTGTTACATAGCAGATATGGTTTTCATCAGGCCTTCTGTTTTTATGTCTGTTTATCTGTAATCTGCAAACTTGATCTGAGGTAACTAGGAATGATGCATTGTGGGTGTAGAGTTGAAGCTCAAGAGTTTTTGGCCTGCACGAGCTGTAGAAATAGCTGAGACAGTCCTGATTCTCAGAACCAAACCCATCTGTTCCATTTATCAAGAATAAAGGAAGATGGACAACTCAGGGGAACATTATGGTGAGTACATTACTTCTTTTTATATTATTTTGGTAAGCTGGGGTAAGTGTTTAAAGTTCTTTTCACTGTGTTTTTCGGGAGAAATCTGTGTTTGTAATACTTAACTGTTTCACTGACTGCTGCTGTCAGTCTTACTGGACTAAAGGTATCACTTCTGGTTTCACTACCAAACAGCTTACCAGTCCTTTGGTTCTTTCTTCTTCCAACCACAAAAAGAAGAAAATTTCCAAGCAGCCTTTTCCCCTTCAACAGGCTACACATTTGCCTCAGCCATAGATGGATAATTCTGCTGGTTCCACAGACCATTCATCTTTTTCCTTGATTCTCTTTAGTGTAGTCACTTCAGCCACCATGGACCAGGAGTTAGACACATCCTGTTTTGAGAAACAGTTTTGTTGATCTCAGAGAAAGGAGCAAGGAATATCTCTCGGGACTAGGATGCCTGTCCCCAGTGATGATTTGCCTGACAGGAGTTACTTCACTTCTAAAGAAATTCCTGTCAAAAGAAGCAGAACGTTGAATATTTATCTTCTACTGTCTCTCTTACTATGGTCAGGAATGATTTACTGGGCTTAACTCAGGTCTTTCCTTAGGCTCTACATTTTCTGTTTCTGGTAAATGAAAAAAAGGAATTCTTAATTTTCAGAAGACTCTAAGTATACTGAACAGGAATATGATTTTGAAAAGACAACTTCTGCTTTCTCTTCTCAGATCGAAAGTCTTTCTTCTGATAGTCCCTTAGAAGAAATTTCTTTTTCTGAAACCATATCCAGAATGAACATGATACTCCACTGTCCTTAAAAAATTATTATGATTTATTACAACTGAAATTTCCTGAACTCACTCCTGTTCTTCCAGCATTGGCAGATGTGTTTAAGACAGCGTGTAACTTGCCTGACAGCCAGTCTACTGTCCCTAAGAAAGTTGAGAGGTTGTGTAGAGATCTTAGTCATTGTCACTGCTGTAGTAGCCTTTGGCCAGCAAGACTATATCCTGTACAGGTTACAACAGCCATCCAGTTTCACAAAGCTCTGGCTCCCTGCCACACCTTCAGTCTGAGCACAGATTGGACAGCCCATTTGTGGAGAGAAATCAGCATTCCAAATGAAGAATATAGCAACGACGTAGGTGTGTTATATTGAAGATTTACCCATGGTTGGTATGGTTTAATCACGTGGGCAAAGCCTGAGTAATTAAACAAAGTCAGCTGATGGTATATCTTCAATATACCACACCAAGGAGTTGGTTATTGTTATTATACAGTGACATTAGCGAAGAAAAAAATGTGTTACTTTTCTTAAATAATGTCTTTGTATGATGGCTCCGTGGTGTTCTTCCACTTTTCGCTGGATATCATGCTGCTTTTTTTGATGTGCTGTGGATGTGTATGGGACTTACATTCCCACTCTTATGCAGTACATCAGTGCTTTACAAAGGAAACAACAGAGAAAGGAAGATCTCCATTGCGCCTTTTTTTTATAAGGTTGAAATTCGGATACTTCAGATGTATGAAAGAGTTAGGATGGAGAAAATACAAGGGAAATCAGATATGTTTCTTTAGTTTTGAATAAAGTACCTGATTTTCCTAATATTTTCTCCTTGGTGTCTCTCTTGTACCGCCAGACTGTCTGGATTTCTAATTTTATTATTATTATTTTTTTTTATGGTGAAGAAAGCTTAAAAAGTTATAGCATATAGAAATGGAAAAAAGTCCAGGCAACTGGACGTTTTTCCATTGGTATAAGCTCAATTTACTACAGGCACGCTGGTTGGGCTGACCAATCATCATGCTGGTTTTTGAATGTTAATGGCCAGTCATTGTATTATACCTAATAATTTCTCCAGAAGTTTCTTGCCACCTCAAGGAATAACAGCTCTGAGGCTTTTCAAGAAACAGCAACTGGCTATAAGCTTCATTTTTGGCAGATAAGTTTCCTTAGGAGAACCCTTCCACGCAGTAAATATTGTCTTTTTAAATATTTTGATATATTTCTATTTTCTGAAGAATGAAAACATTTTATTAATATCAGAGCTTTCTTGTCAGAAACTCCTATTTTAGGACTAGGTTTATTACTGAATACTCATAAGTTTTAGACAGTTAATTGTAAGGATTTAAAGTGAGGGAGGTGTTTTTATGTACTTAAAAAACACTGTTTTGAGTATTTTGCTGCTTGTGTACACTTTGTCACTACTTGCCTTCATTGATTTGCTGCTCGAGACATTTTGCTTGTAGTTGTTATATTTTAGCGGTTTACCTCCATTAGGTTGCAAATAAAAGATTTGACCGGTCAAATATCTGACTCAAAACGTTGGAGACTGCACTTTCAACTGCTGAAAACAGTGAAAGTGCTACACAACAAATCCCACAATCTGGAAATATTGAATGTGTTTGAAACACCCGACATTTCTAGATGTCTCCAAACATGAGGCTGCACCCCCCCTCACCCCCTGCTAATTTAATATACTAACTCTGAGATCACGCTACATTGAAAGAAAGGGTACATGTCCTGATCCCCACTGTAGTGCGATCTGCACTCGGAATGCAGAATTCACATGAGCGAATGCACAGTGGCATTTGCTCATTTGAATTCACACTTATGTGTTTTGAAATTTACAAATCTTGCCATTGTACTTTTGCACTTTAGGGCATCATACAGTGGACTTGTGACCTTATGGAGGTAAACCATTTTAGCAGTGTGAGATATATTTTAGGGTAACCATGTAAAATGTTGGGACCCACTAGAGTGAGTCATGAAACACAGAAACTAAATGACCAAAAGAATAGACTTACATCTTCTAAGACCAAGATGGCCATTTCTCAGGATATTCCCTTTTCTCTGAGGTTGACAATCTGTCAACTGGTGTATATAAATTGGGGGGGGGGTGGCTTGCTCCCATGTAAAAATTAAGTTTAAGGAGAAGAGCGATGTTCAGTATTCCTTCTTCTGGATTTTTGTCCTTTTTTCCTGCTTGTCAGCACTCAGCATTTTGAGTGCTGATATTTCAATAGGGAGCCTGGTGCTTAAGTATACTTTATGACATATTTTCTTCATTTCATGTGACTTTGAGTTCTGACCTGATTTTTGTGTACTCCTTGAGCTTTTACTTTTGAATTTTGAGGGACCATGTAGGGAAATTTGTGTGTGTGCTGCTTGTGAGAACTTGTCTGACTACTTACCATCCATCTGACTCTTCCTAGCAGTACTTACCAGCAGACAGGCTTCTTTCTCATCTACAGCACATCCTTTTCAGCTGTTCCAGTGTCAGATGTGGGCATGGGAGAACCATCCATTTTAGGTGCTGGAGACATCCCGGGATGGTCCTCTTGGGGTAACCACAGAATACAAAATACCTCTTGCTCAGGAAGATATGCCTTCCCCTTCTCGGTCTTCTTCCAATGATGTTCCTAGAAAGAAGAAATTAAAGATTAGACATTGAGCATCCAAAAATATTTTGTTTGTTAATAAGGTTGTTTTTCTTTCCTTAGCCTGGAGTTTTTTTCAAGCTTTCCATACTGGAAAGCAGAATTCATTCCTGAGGAGAATGTTACAGGATTCTGGCATAGACAGACATAGGGTCTTTTCTTTACCTGACTTTAAAGCCCAAGAATCTTATTCACAGGAAGGTTTGTTCTCTCCAACTCCATTGGAGGATTTTCCCCTTTTCTAAGATTAGTTCCAGGATAAATTATGTATTTTTGTGGGGACAAGTGGATGTTCCCCCTAAATTGAGAAAATATTATTATATGCTGCAAATAGATTTGCCTCATACTACTCATTTCCTTCTGTTATGCCAACCATGGAGGATGCGACAAATGCTACCTGCAGCAAAAGTGAAACTGACCTTCAGCCTTCAGTCACCCCCCCCCTCCCCGCAAAAGGAAGAACACGTATTAATACCAGCCATATTCCATGATTAAGTAGGTAAGGAATTGTAAAAATTTCTTAAAAATAATGTCCTTCTTCCAGATTGTTCTGTCAAGTGCTGATAGGTGTTGGGATTGTTGTGCAACACTACCTTCATAAGGTAAGTCATGTGTAAAAATTTGAATTTCTAACCTGTCTCAGGTATCTAAACATGCTTCATAGGGTGTATATGATTATGCAGATACTGTGTATAGGGCCACTACAACTGCTAATGTTTTGAGGAGATACACTTGATATGTACTGAAAAGTTGTTGGATGAGGCAAAGTCTAAGATTTTAAACTGTGATGCAGACAAAGATTTGTTTGGCCTGGATGCTCCATTGGTTCACAAACAGTTTGATGACAGGGGGACATTAATTCAGGGAGTTGCTAAGATTTTTCAAACCCCACATTACGAAACTTACAAAGCCTATGCTTTTTTATAAAAATATAAGTAAATGATAATCATTCCCTGCCATCTGTTGGCAAGCAGGGAACATAAACAAGATAGCAGGAGGGGAACAATAAAAAGCAGGGGACTCTGTGACATCCCTCATCTGGGCTAGAGATCAAGGAGCCTCATTCCTCACCACTGACACTGGTGGGGAACATACACTGTGAGAAAAATGGACACACACAGTATTTTCAGATGCAGCCCTCTGCACCAAGTGCAGTTTCCCTTAAGAGCACACAGAGAATGCACACTCAAGTCCTGAGGCTGGGCTTTCTATCCAGGCCCCAAATAAAACTCCCCACTGAGCACTGTAGAGCTGAGTCCTTAGCCGGGTGTTCCAGGCCAAGTCCTCTTCCACCCTGTCTGTGAAAACAGTGTTCTCAATGTCGCTGTTCAAAGTAGCTGTCACACACACACACACTCTTTGAGATTTGATTTTCGCAGACACCCACTTGGAAAAGGCTGGCATAGCTTACCAGCTCTGCCACCTCCACCCAGACTATACAATAGATTTACTGCCACCAGAACACCAAAAGCCAGCTACTTTAAGGCTCTTACCAGGGTACCCAATTACACTTAGTAAATTCAATACTTACACACATGGTAGTGTTTAACCAAGTAGCAAGACTTTCAGGACCATGGAGCCACAGTGCCACTAAATAAATGCAAGTACTTAAAATGTTAAATATTTTCGAAAAGACCAGGCGCAATGAAAGGTTTAGATATATTTCATAATAAATAATAAAAAAAATGAAAATACTGCATATCTATTTACAATAAACACCAGAATTTCAAATACAAGAAATATATATAAAAAAAAACACAGATGGAAATGGTCATTTGGCTAATCTCACTATATTTGTTTTTTTTAACTACCGAAGAATTATTGTTCCCTAGTTACTTACTAAAGTAAGGCAAGATGAAAGTGGATGAGTGTTTTGTCAGGTCCAAAAACAGAGTGCACTCCTGACATCTCTCACTAGTATTCAAAAACAATTTCAGTGCTGGCTACAGAATGACATCACATATGGTCACCTGAATCTGTGGTTCCCACACTACCCTATCACTATAAACTGAGCCAGGATCTGGCACTGGTGAGTCACAATACACACATAGAACTTTAGCTAATGTTTATTACTGCATATGGAAACTGTAAAACAATAACAGCACTTACACCCTTCCTGCAGAAACTAACAAGCCATTCTCTGACACCCCAGGGTAGCAATTAGTTCACCACTAAGGGCACTAGAGCAGGATGCCAGCCCAGGATTTTCACAGCCATCGCATCTCTGGCTGCATTGAAACCTGTGAGATAAAAACCTTATGGCCTAAACCAAGTCATTTAAATTCTGGCTATTTTTTTTAAGGTTAGCTGGGCTGAGCTTAACCCCTTACCTTTCAGTATCCTCTGTTAAAATGTATACATTTCATCAGTTATAACCATACAGTCTGACAAACATGTATATTCCTTTTCTGTACTGCAGGATCCACTGTTGATACATTTTTAACACAAGCAACTTTAAAAATACATTTTTAATACAAGCATCCATACAAATCAGTTTGATATTCAAATGACATATAATTCTTTACAAAACTCCAGCTAGCTATGCTGGCATATGTTACACATGCACTGCCCTACTCCTCTGGCACAGCTGGCACTACCTCACATCATCACACCTCCTCCCTTTGAAGACTCAAGCTAGTTTTTCAAGTGACCCTGGAAGAATGTTACTTGAGAGCAATGAGCCTGTCTGGGAACAAGTTAAGCCGTACCCTGTCTGGAGAGCCCATTTGCATTGGCATTGCTGACCCCATTATAGTGCTGCACTGTCATGTCATATGCCTGCAACCCTAGGCTCCACCTTAATAACTTGGTATTTTGCTGGCTGGCTCGATGCAGCCATGTTAAGGGATTGAGGTCTTTAACCACAATGAATTTCTTTCCATGCAGATGGGGCTGACGTTTTTGCAGTACCCATATTATGGCTAGACATTCTTCAACAGCTGGATAACATTCCTCCCTAGGTTGGAATCTATGACTGAGATATACAACAGTGTAGTTGTCCTATGAGAAAACTTGGCTGAGTACACCACCCCGTGGTTTGAAGCATCCACCTGCACAACAAATTATTTGCTGTATTCTGGACTGGGTAGCACAGGGGATCCTACTAAAGCCCCTTTAAGCTTTTGGAATGCCTGCTCGCAGGCTGGGGTCCACACAACTTTATTTGGCCTGTTTTTACTCATCAGGTCTGCGGAGCAGCTATTGTACTATAATTGGGAACGATCTTCCTTTGCAGTTTGCCCAGGCCCTCCCTGACATCCTGATGGTGCTCTTGCCAGGAATGGCTGTAGATGGCAATATTGTCCAGGTAAGCAAGGGCATAATCTCCTGCTAGGATATGATCTACTAGCCTCTGGAAGGTTGCTGAGGCATTTTTCATCCCAAAGGGCATCATTGTGAACTTATATAATCTGAAAGGAGTTACAAAGGCTGACCTCTCTCTAGGTGTGGGAGTCAAGGGCACCTGCCAGTAGTTCTTTGTCAGATCAATAGTGGTAAGATACTTAGCACTACCCAGCTGCTCTAAGGCTCCATCTGTCCTAGGCATGCGGTAAGCATCTGATACAGAACCTGGTGCTGCCATCTTTCTTTGGTACCAGCACTACTGGAAGTCCCAGGGACTTCTGGACTCCTAGATTACTCACAGTTCCAATATTTCCTGTATCTCCTTCCTCATAGTCTGTCTGACTCACTCAGGTACCCTGTAAGGGGCCTGCTTGATATATCTTTCGGGTTCTGTATCCACATGGTGCTGCACAAGGTGGGTGCATCCAGGTTTCCTAGTGAACATGTCCCCAAACTCCTGTAACACTGCATGGATTTCTCAAACCTGGATAGGGGATAGCCTCTGGGATATTGCTATGCCTTCCTCTGAGTTGTCAGTCTGAGCCTCACTTAGGAGATCAGTCACTAGATCCCCCTCAGACTCCTCCTGCCACCTACTGCTAATCCTCAGCACAAGGGCCTCCCTATTATGGTAAGGCTTTATCATGTTAACATGGTAAAGTTTGTGCCCCTGCCTCCTGCCTAGCAGTTTTACCATGTAGTTAACATCACTGACCTTCCGTACCACTTTGAAGGGTCCTTCCCAAGCTGCATGCAGCTTATTGTGTCTGACAGGAATGAGCACCATAACCTGCTGTCTCACAGCATACCCTCAGGCTCGAGCAGTCCTGTCATACCAGACCGTTTTCTGCTGTCAGGCTCTTGCCAGGTTCTTCTGTGCCAAGCCCATGAGCTCCCTAAGCCTTGTCCTAATGTTCAGGGCATGCGCCTTAACAGATTCCTTGTGGATTCCCAATCTCTCTCCCAGTCATCACAAATCAAATCCAAGGGCCCCCTCATCCTTTACCCATACAGCAACTCAAAGGGTGAAAAACCTGTGGATTCCAGGGATACCACTCTGTATGCAAACAGCAGATAGTGCAAATATCTGTCTCACTCTCTCTTAAACTGGTCTTCAAATACCCTTATCATAGTCTTTAGTGTAGAGTTTAACCTCTGCACAAGACAATAAGTCTGGTACTTCACCCCACAGCACTTCCACAGACAAGCCAGCAGGTCTGATATGAAATTAGCACATCTGTCAGTCAGTATTTCTCATGGGAAACCTACCCTCCTGAAAATATCTAACCAAGCATTTACCACCTTATCTGCCTCAATGGAGGACACAGCCACCACCTCAGGGTATCTAGTAGCATATGTTACTACCACTAGGATATATATCTTCCCTGTGGAACTTGGGGTACTCAGAGTCCCCACAATATCCATAGCTAGCCTCTGAAAGGGCTCCTCAATCACAGGCAAAGGACTCAAAGGAGCTTTGACCTTGTCTCATACCTTGCCTATTTTATTGGCACTGCTCACAAGTCCAGCAGTACCCTGTTACATCCCTTGCAATCCCAGGCCAATAAAGGTTCTGCATAATATGTCTCTTGGTATGCTTTATGCCCATATATCCTTCAAAATGAATCTCATGGGCTATGGCTAGAAGTACCAGATGATAGGCTCTGGGCACTACCAACTGCTGTATTACCTCACCTTCTAGCCCTCCCTCAGGGGTCCACTCACTATACAGTAACCCTTTGTTCCAATATACAGATTTCTCTTTTCCTTGAGAATCAGGTGCCTCCTTAGCTACCTCCCTCAAGTCTCGTAATGTAGGGTCTAAGAGTTGAGCCTGTCTCAACTCTACCTTTTGACCCTTCACAGCTCCCCTATCACAGGAAGTTTGGTATCTTGTGACAGTGGTGCCTCACTGTCAGTCTCGGTACTAACACTCACCTCTGATTTTGTAGTCACCCTGTCCAAGGGAACATCGGTACCTATCAGCAGCTGCGGCTCACTTTCAGGTTCACTGCTACAAGCTAGCATCCTCCTTGAAATAGCCACATCACCAGCCCCAGCTTCAGGTGTGCAGTCTGCCTGAGTCTCACCCAGGCTACAGACCCACAAGCTTGTCTCCAAGCCTGACTGCATGTACCTGTATTGCACACAAGGTACTGCATTATCAAAATCATAGCCTATCAAGTCAGCTGCAGGGATATCCTCAAACACACCTACTTGCTTGCTTCCTTTTCCACTCTCCCAGTCAAGGTCCCTCCTAAATATCTGAGTAGAGTGGACTGCCCAAGCTAGTACTGCTCTTCTTTAACCACTGCAGGCTTCAAAATGGTTATGTCAGAGGCAGTGTCTCTCTTGGCAGTGGTCTGTTTTCCATCCACTAAGATAGGATACAAACTTCAGTGTTAGTTTGGTACCCCTGTTGCCTCCAGACATCTAACCAGTGGCACACTATTATTCCTACTTGCTGGCTCCCTCATTTTTTGTTCTCCACCTTCCTTCATTGGACATTTGTATGCTACACGAGACCCCTCTGGTTACATTTAAACTATCCAAACCCTGATTCTGGCCATGTACCTGAACTAGTGGCTTCCCCTTTTACTGGTGGACTCTGTTGGGGTGGTTTAGGCTGCCCACATTGGCTTTCTTTATATCCATGTACGGCATTGGGTATTCCCTTCTTGTGCAGTGGTGCCCTGCTTACCAAGTAGAGATCCCCTTTTTTCCCCAGCTCATCTGCAGAGTTACACTCTTGGTCTACCAACCATTTTCTCATGTCCTCAGGCAAAGTGCTAAGGGCTTGTTCCCCTCACCAAAAGGTCTGTCAGACTTTCAGAAGTGGTGACCTGACACCCGATCACCCACCTATGAAAATAAGTATTTAGCTTAGCAATATAATCTCATACAATTTCATCTGCTCTACTTCCATGGGCACTTTTTTTCTGTAAGATTCAGGTGTAAACTTTAAACATTCCAATAAACATTGTTTAACGTTGTCATAATTTAAACAGTCAGTATCAGACAATTTAGAAACAGCAGTTACAGCTTTACCATGGAGTAAGGGGGTCAGGAACCATACCCAGAGTCCTTGGTCAACATCATACTGTTTACATATTCTTTCAAATATATGAATAAAATTGTCAAAAATATCACCTTTTGTATACTGTGGAAGAAATTGCTGACTTTCGTTGCTTCTGGGGTTTGGTTATTCCCTTCCCCATTACCTCCATGTTCCTCTCAAAGAGTAAGCATGTCCCTCTGATGTTGATGCTGCTTCTCAATTTATTTGGCCTCCAAATGCTGCAGTCTCTCTGCTGATTCTAATTCCTTACGTTTTGCCTCCAGTTCAAATCTCTTTAACTCCAGACAGGTTTTTAAGTCCTCTAAGGAAAAGGTGAACTGTCCTGTTTCTGAGGACTGCACATCCCCATCACCAGACTTATTATCTTACTGGTTGCTGGTCTGTGCTGCAGCTGTGACTAAGGCTGAAATAATTTCTTCTTTAGTCAGGTTGGCATGCACCATTCCTTCAGACTTGCACACCATAGCCAACTGGTTCACTGTCAGCATGCCATAATCCTCTGCTGGCATCTTTGCCTGCTTTCTCAGACTAAATTAAACTAAAAATAAATAAAACTGTTATGAAAAATGAAACTCTGTATAAACTGCACACACCTTTAGTGACAACTGTTTACAGGCTACAGAAGTTAATTTAATATCCCACTACTGCTCACCAATATGGGACATCCCTCTTCTGGGTGAGAGATCAAGGAGCCTCAATCCTCACCACTGACACTAGAGGGGAATGTTTACTGTGAGAAAAATGGACACACGGTATTTTCAGATGCAACCCTCTGCACCAAGGATAATTTCCCTTAAGAGCACAGAGAGAATGCACATTCCAGTCCTGGGGCTGGGCTTTCTCTCCAGGCCCCAAATAAGTCATCCCACTGACCACTATAGAGCTGAGTCCTTAGCCGGGTGTTCCAAGACACGTCCTCCTCCACACTCTCTGTGAAATCAATGCTGTCAGTGTCCCTGTTCAAAGTAGCTGTCACACTCTATTTGAAATTTGATTTTCAGACACACACACACACACACACACACACACACACACACACACACACACACACACACACACACACACACACACACACACTCACACACACACCTGGGAAAGGCTGGGACAGCTTACCAGCTCTGCCACTTCCACCCAGACTATAAGGTAGATTTACTGCCACCAGAACATCCAAACCCAGCCACTTTAAGGCTCTTACCAGGGTAGCCAATTACATTTAGTAAAATCAACATGTATACAGTTAGTAGTGTTTAGTCAAACAGCAAGACTTTCAGAAACATGGAGCCACATTGCCACTAAATAAATGCAAGTACTCTCAAAGGTTAAATATTTTCAAAAAGACCAAGTACAATGAAAGATTTAGATATATTTAATAATAAATAAATAAAACATGAAAATGCTGAATATCTATTTAGAATAAACACCAGAGTTTCAATCACAGAACATATAAAAAAAAACATCACAGACGGAAAGGCTCATTTAGCTAATCTCACTATATTTGTTTTTTTAACTGACTGAAGAATTACTATACGACTATTACAATAGTGGAGAGATGTAACAAGCTCATTCTGAAGGGTTTCATCCAGCCTTCCACTCAAAGCCCCCTCGGAAGACAAAGGTTCCATCTCCTTCCTCTGCATCTCCTTGCTGCAAGTCTAAGAATAGCACCAGACATTCAAAGAAAAATATAAATCTACAAAATCTGGATCTACCACTCCTTTGGCTTCAAAACTGAAAATTGCTAAATCTTCAGATCCAGTGCCAATTTCAGATCCTGTTGTCATAGGCTCCATGACTCATCTTCGATTCACTCTGGACCCTGTGTCCCAAGGTTTAGATCACCTATTTTATAGGAGAAGCATTCCTATTCATTGAGCCTTTCTTCCTCAGCTTCATCCCTCAGGTCATCAGAATCTCCAGAAGTCTCATCAAAGCAGGTGTTGACAGAATGATGTGGCATTTCCTATGGACCCAGCTCCAACTGGGGATATTACCATTTCCTGACACTGCTGTGTCTGGTGGAGGTACTTCTCCCTGTCACCAGGTTATAGCACCTTCTTTGATCCAACCCCTTGGATTGGAGTCCCTGGATCAACCCTGGCCAAGGGTAGATCTGCATTGGAGCATAGACTTGATGTTTCCCCAACTACAGTCAGTCCTTTGTTGAGGTCAACTCTGACTTTGTTGACTCTGTCTGACTCCCGGAGCTGTAATGTCAGGGTTGACTCTGATAGGTTGCAATCAGATCCAAGATCCTTAGATCTTTTCTTTCTTTGGGTGCTTCAGTTCTTGACAGTTCATCTCTGGTGACTGCCTTGGATCCTAGCCAAACAGCCTCCAGGGTCGAACTTCCTCTTAAGACTTCAGACCTGAAGGATAAGTTTCCCAGAGCCGTTCAGACTTTGGCATTTGAGGCATTCAAGAGGGTACTCTCTCAAACAAGGGAGAGATCTTCCTTTCTTAGTTGGATCCAATCCTCCCCCATAGGATCTCCCAGGGTTCTACATTATACATTTTTGAGTCCTCTCCTGAGCAACTCACATTAGCGGTTCCTAGGAAACACTGTATAAGAGGAGACACTTTGATTCCCCTGAGGAATCATCCACCACAGACTCTGATTTTGATGAGGGAGAAGGTTCTCCATTTCCCCCTTGAGGACTTCTCATTCAGGGAGATCCTTGAACTCTTCAACAGAAAGGGAGTTGGTCTTGCCATGCACCTTCTTCTGAGGATTTTGTTTTCCTTATGGCTTTTGGCTGTGGTCCATCTTTTTCTTATGTGATACCCCCTGCAGATGAGATGGTGGACCTTATATCATGCCAGTCATAGAAGGAACCTGACAACACAGTTGAACCAATCCCCAAGAAGGCAAATAAGTTGTATTGGCTCCAAAATACCATTCAAACTGGAGCAAGGGCCCAACAGTTTATTCCATGGTAGTGGTGTCAGCCACAAAGAAGGAGCTTACTGAAGAAAACTCCCCTGTCCATCCACTGAATAGAGACTCTCATGCTGTGGACAGATTTGGGAAGTGAGTCTCCACCTCTTCCACTTCTTCGATGAGGGAGCTTAACTGCCCTGCACATTTCACCCATTTTCAAAGGGATTTGGTCAAGGAGAACTCCAGTTCTCTTCCAGGAACCTTATATGTGGAAAAAAAATATATAAAAAATGTACCCAGCCAACAAGGCTAGAGACAAGACACTGTATTAAACGTGAACAATGTAAGCGCTTTCACGATTAACTCATAGCTTCATCAGACAACTCATAATGAATTCAGCCAGCATTTATATTCTAGGTCAACCAATCACTTGTTAAAATAAGCAATCAACATTTAAAAAGACAAAGACAGTATCAAACCACATGTATGAATGAAATAATATACACATTATAAGTTACTGTAAATTAATTACTTATAAACAATATAAATTATATTACATTTTTAAACAGAGAATATATATATATATATATATATATATATATATATATATATATATATATGTAAAAAATGGTTTACCATCAAAAGTTCGGTGTCCACATCTGCGATGCTGCTTCAGCGAACTGCGAACCGTGAAATTCGAAAACTGAAGCGCCGAATGACAAAACCGCACCCCTTTTTTGACCCACGGTAGCGCTTGTTTCGGTGGTGGAGCAATTGGGAATGTCGAAGTTCGATATTCTTACGACATTTAGGGACGTCAGTGTAACGGAATTTGGCTACATGGTGTGCATGTACAGCCATTCGGAAATGTGCCTTCGCACAAATGAATGTATGCCGTAAAAAATATATATGTGTATGTAAAAAATATGTGTGTTTGCATTAAAATGTAATCAGAGGGGGCTGAATAAAGATGGATACTACTTTTTAATGCTGAAGAACCACCAGGCTTAAATTGGACTTTCACACTTAAGCCTTTTTTGAAAGCACGCCCCTTAAAACATTAGTAGTTGTTTTTATTAACACATACACATATATATTTTTTACACATACATATGTTCTATGTATTTATACTGTTTATAGGTAATTAATTTATAGTAACTTATAATGTGTATATTATTTCATTCATACATTGTGGTTTGATACTGCCTTTGTCTTTTTAAATGTTGATTGTTTAATTTTAACAAGTGATTGGTTGACCTAGAACATACATGCTGGTTGAGTTCATTATGAGTTGTCTGATGAAGCGATGAGTTAATCGCAAAAGCGCTTACCTTTGTTCACGTTTAATAAAGTGTCTTGCCTCTAGCCTTGTTGGCTCTACATTTTTTATATATATTTTTTATCACGTTTTGGTTTTGTACCATACTGTATCCTATACCTGTTTATTTTGTTTCTAACCTTATCTGTAGATTAGAAAAAGACTGTTGATTCTCAGTTGGCTGCCCCACTGTCTCTGCCTAATGCATCTATACGTCTTATCTCTAATACCTCAGGGGAGTGTCTGGAGCAGGTGGCACAGGTATTTCCATCATAAGGCATGCCTAGATGCAGCTAAGATATCCTTCGTCAATGCCCCTTATGACAGATCACCCTTGTTTGGTCCAAAAGTTAAAAGAGAACATTTCCAGAAGTGAATAGGATGACAAATCCCTATCTGCAATACAGATCAAATTCTGAAGCCGCCCCAGAAGACCTCCTCCAGAAATTGAAAGGTGGTGAAGAGAATGTGGTTCACAAAATCTCAGGGGGGTTTAATTGACACTTTTGGGAAATAAGCTCCCTGTGCCATATGGGGAAACTCTAAAAATAGGCATTGCCCAAGAGGCAGAGGTGGTCATCAGAGTCAGGGCTTTAGGGGTCCATTCTTTGAGAAGCCCTTTCAGTGCCTCTGAAAAGTTGCCAGACTGTCCTGCTCTGGAGGCATCCCATGGCCTGGACAGCCGTGACTTAAGACAGTTGTGTGCAAGAATAGTTACTCATACTAGACAGTACTTCATTCACTTTCACTCTTCTTACCACCTCAAAAGCGAATTCCCAATGTTCCACTTTCACAAAGGAAATAGAGAAACTTCTTCAAAACTGAGTCATCCAAGAAGTCCCACCAGACCAGTGAGGATCTTGATTTTACTCAAGACTGGATCTAGGTCAGTTAAACAAGTTTCTTGTTTGAACCAAATTCTGTTTAGTCATGGTTCAGTCTATTCTCCCACTGTTGAAGAGAAATGACTGGATGTGCTTGGTAGATCTTCAGTATGTGTACTATCGGATCGAAATGAAAAGGCACTCCAGGAAGTATCTCCGCTTTCTGTCTGGGAGCCAGTCATTATCAGTTCAGAGCTCTGCCCTTTGGAATCACCACAGCCTCCTCCCCAGTGTTTACCAAATGCATGGTAAAAGTAGCAGCTCATCTATGACTGCAGGGATTCTGGGTGTTTCCTTATATAGACAACTGGCTTATAATATCACCATCCAGGGATCTACTCTTTCTTGCCAGAAACTCACTGCTCTGCTTGTTCGAATAATTTGGCATTAAAATAAATCTTCAGAAGTCTAATTTGTAGCCTACTCATTCTCTGGAGTTGATCAAAACTCATTTAGATACAATAACTTTCAATGCAACACTCACTCAGCCATGAATCTCATTCCTTCATTACCAAGCCCAACAGGTTCTGTCATGCAATACGCCACCAGCCAACTTGATTCTCTGACTCCTGGATTCCATGGCTGCCTCTATAACTTTGGTTCCATTCAGCAAGTTTCACATGAGAATACTTCAGTAGATGTTAGCAGTACAGTGGTTGATCAGGTGGCAACCAACATTCTACCCAATCAAAGTGACAAGCATTTGCTTGGAGCACATTAATTGGTGGATAACTTACCCTGTCCTTCCACAGGGATGTCCTTTCATTCTACTGCCCCCCCTCAGGCCACAGTGACTACAAATGCCTCCTTACTGGGGGTGCAATATTTGAGGATGACAGTCTAAGATATATGGTCCCACCTAGAGACCAGTCTTCACATCAATATCTTGGAGATGAGAGTATCCCTGCTAGCATTTTCAGAACTTTCTTTGCTTGGATGTGATTGTGATTCAGACAACATGGCTGTGGTCCTAACAACAGGGAGGAACAAGATGTTATCCCTTGTGTCGACAGGCAATGAGAGTTTGACAAATTATCCTCTTACCACTTTCTAGTAGCAGTGCACATCCTTAGGACATCAATCGTTCTTGCGGACATTTATTTATTTATTATTTATTTGCAGTTTGATTACCGGGGAAGTCCACTGGGCCGAATTGACCCATTTTCAGTGGAGGCCTGGGGAGAAAAGCTCCAAGATGCATTATACAATTTAGATACAACTGATAGTTAATATTAAAGATAATATTATGTAGAATAGTTACTCATAAATGCATTCAATATCATGCATAGTTAACAAACTCATTAAGCTTGAAGGTAGGGATCATACAGTTTCATTTGAGGAAAACAGATATGTGCTAGGTGTGGAAACAGTTTACATACAAACCTTTTAAGAACATTTAAATATGCTTTACATGCACACATCAACAGTAGAATGCTATTTACAATATTTACAAGGTTGGGCTGTGTGAGGGTAGCTGTAGGAGTTGTTGAGAGCTTAGACAGAAGCTATAGAAATTGTTGAGAGCTTAGATAGACTCATAGAAAGATAACTATGAGAGTTGTAGAGCTTGGGAGCCAGAACAAGAACTCCCTTGGATTAGGTTGGGTGAAGGCAGGTACATTTCCATTTAGTGGACAGGTGTTTGAATAGTTGGGTTTTGAAGTTTTCTGAGTTTGGTATGGTTCTTAGTGTGGAGAGAGGGGAATTCCATTTTTTGCCTAGTTAGAAAGATAGGAGAAGTTGGCCAGCCAGACGTTTAGGTTTATGGATAATAAATAAGTTCTGATTTTCAGATCTGAGAGCTCTGTTGGGTATATAAGGGGGAAGGATGTTAGTTAGAGCGGGCCATTTTGTTGGGTGAAATCCGAGTCTATATGCAGTAGTGAGTTGGAGATTGTCTAGGTAGTTTGGGAGGGCAAGCCAATTCAGAGACTGTAGGGTTAGGCAGTGATGGGTGGTATTTTTAGATTTAGAGGCGAATTTAGAGATTTTGTTGTAGCAGTTTTCTAGTTTAGAGGTGATAGAGGAGGACAGGTTGGTTAGGAGAGGGGCTCCGTATAATAAGGAAGGAAGAAGATAAGTCGAGGCCAGAGTTTGCCTGGTAGAGTTGGAGAGGAAACAATTATTCCTATACAGCATACCTAGCTTTTGGTGGGTTTTCTTAACATTTTGTTAAATATGAATATCAAACTTGAGGTGTTCATCTACAGTAATGCCAAATAGTTTGGCAGAGGGGACTACTTCTATAGGTGAGTTGGTTTGACTATAGACTTTGAAGTTGTTTTTGTCATAGGAGAGGGTCTTTGTAGGAGGGAATAGTAGAATCTTTGATTTATTTGCATTGAGAGAGAGGTAGTTTTGGCGCATCCAGTTTTCAGTTGTTGAGAAGGCAGTTTGGGTTGTAGTCAGCAATTCAGAGAGGTTTGAGGCAGAGCTTAAACTCTGAGCTTTGGCCAGCTATGACCCAAATTAAATCAAATCAACTGGACGTATAAGTGAATTTAAGTAAATCTTTATCTGTACTTTTTTCAAATAATACATTTAAATTGATTTATTTGTGTTGCATTGAATACTATCTAGCTGGAAGTTGTGGCTCTATTTTTTCAGTTAATGCTTGTTAGAATTCTTGAATAGTTAGTGATAAGTGGGGGTGTCTGCACTTTTTTCAAATAATACAGCATTTAAATTGATTTATTTTTGTTGCATTTAATACTATCTAACCAAAATTTGTGGCTCTGTTTTTTCAGTTAATGCTTGTTAGAATTCTTGAATAGACAGTGATAAGTGGGGGTATCTGCACTTTTTTTCAAATAATACAGCATGTAAATTAATTTATTTGTGTTGCATTGAATACTATCTAGCTGGAAGTTGTGGCTCTGTTTTTTCAGTTAATGCGTGTTAGAATTCTTGAATAGCCAGTGATAAGTGGGGGAAGTTTACTTCATTGCTATTCGGTTCCTGCCTTATATAAGTGGTACATTTTAGATTATTTTCTGCTTAAACTCTGAGCTTTGGCCAGCAAAGACCTACATGAAATCAAATCAACTGGACGTATAAGTGAATTTAAGTAAATCTTTATCTGCACTTTTTTCAAATAATACAGCATTTAAATTGATTTATTTGTGTTGCATTGAATACTATCTAGCTGGAAGTTGTGGCTCTGTTTTTTCAGTTAATGCTTGTTAGAATTCTTGAATAGCCAGTGATAAGTGGGGGTAGTTTACTTCATTGTTATTCATTTCCTGCCGTATATAAGTGGTACATTTTGGATTATTTTCTGCTTAAAGACTGAGCTTTCACCAGCTAAGACCTACATGAAATCAAATCAACTGACCGTATAAGTGAATTTAAGTAAATCTTTATCTGCACTTTTTTCAAATAATACAGCATTTAAATTGATTTATTTTTGTTGCGTTGAATACTATCTAGCTGGAAGTTGTGGCTTGTTTTTTCAGTTAACGCTTGTTAGAAGTCTTGAATGGCCAGTGATAAGTGGGAGTATCTGCACTTTTTTCAAATAACACAGCATTTAAATTGATTTATTTGTGTTGCATTGAATACTATCTAGCTGGAAGTTGTGGCTCTGTTTTTTCAGTTAATGCTTTTTAGAATTCTTGATCAGCCAGTGATAAGTGGGGGTAGTTTACTTCATTGTTATTTGGTTCCTGCCTTATATAAGTGGTACATTTTGGATTATTTTCTGCTTAAACTCTGATCTTAGGCCAGCTAAGGCCTACATGAAATCAAATGAACTGGACGTATAAGTGAATTTAAGTAAATCTTTATCTGCACTTTTTCAAGTAACACAGCATTTAAATTGATTTATTTGTGTTGCATTGAATACTATCTAGCTGGACGTTGTGTCTCTGTTTTTTTCAGATAATGCTTGTTAGAATTCTTGAATAGCCAGTGATAAGTGGGGGTAGTTTACTTCATTGTTATTTGGTTCCTGCCTTAGATAAGTGGTACATTTTGGATTATTTTCAATTATTTTCTGCTTAAACTCTGAGCTTTGGCCAGCTAAGACCTACATGAAATCAAATCAACTGGACTTATAAGTGAATTTAAGTTAATCTTTATCTGCACTTTTTTCAAACAATACAGGATTTAAATTGATTTATTTGTGTTGCATTGAATACTATGTAGCTGGAAGTTGTGGCTCTTTTTTTCAATTAATGCATGTTAGAATTCTTGAATAGCCAGTGATAAGTGGGGCTATCTGCACTTTTTTTCAAATAACACAGCGTTTAAATTGATTTATTTGTGTTGTATTGAATACTATCTAGCTGGAAGTTGTGGCTCTGTTTTTTCAGTTAATGCTTGTTAGAATTCTTGAATAGCCAGTGATAAGTGGGGGTAGTTTACTTCATTGTTATTCAGTTCCTGCCTTATATAAGTGGTACATTTTGGATTATTTTCTGCTTAAACTCTGAGCTTTGGCCAGCTAAGACCTACATGAAATCAAATCAACTGGACGTACAAGTGAATTTAAGTAAATCTTTATCCGCACTTTTTTCAAACAATACAACATTTAAATTGATTTATTTGTGTTGCATTGAATACTATCTGGTTAGAAGTTGTAGCTCTGTTTTTTCAGTTAATGCTTGTTAGAATTCTTGAATAGACAGTGATAAGTGGGGGTATCTGCACTTTTTTTCAAATAACACAGCATTTAAATTGATTTATTTGTGTTGCATTGAATACTATCTAGCTGGAAGTTGTGGCTCTGTTTTTTCAGTTAATGCTTGTTAGAATTCTTGAATAGCCAGTTTGGGTCAATTCAACTGTCTCTTCAAGAATTCTTGAATAGCCAGTTTGGGTCAATTCCAAAACTCCTTCATCTTCCTCTCTTAAAACCTGGTTGCCTCGTGGATTTGGCGTCTTTTCAGGCTTGTTGGCTGTTGGTGAAGCACCCACCAAGAGGAGAAAATGCTGAGAGAAGAAAGGAGCCACTTTTGAGATTTTAAGTATTTTTCCTCTGTTTATTTGCTAAGTCTTTCTGCATAGCCGCCTATTTTGAGCATTTTCTGGCTTGTTAAATTTGATTTCTGCATTAGTAACTGTATTTAGAGCACAACCTAGAGCTGTTTACTGAATTTCCTGTTTGCAATTATTTTTAAAATCGTTTTTTTCTCAAAACTTGCATTTTATCTGTCTTTGGCCTAGCACTCTTGTGTGGGGTCATTTACTGCACTGTTATAACTTGTTGATACTTGTGAACCTCTGCTATCTCTGAAAAAACAAAAAAACAAAAAAAATCTTGCTTTTTTCCCACTTTTCTGAGATTTAAAAAAGTTCAGTTACAAGCTTGCTGTTCTTGAACTGTTTGTAAGTTTCTGTGTGGCCATTTTTTGCTTGGGCTAAAGGGAAGTCTCTCTGTTGATCAGTGGCAGTGAAAATCATTGAGCAGCCTGCCTGCCTCTGTGGGAGTGGTTACTGATTTGAAACTGTAGTTTTATTGGCCATTTTTGAGTCAATTCCAAAACTCCTTCATCTTCCTCTCTTAAAACCTGGTTGCCTCGTGGTTTTTTCATCTTTTCAGGCTTGTTGGCTGTTGGTGAAGCACCCACCAAGAGGAGAAAATGCTGAGAGAAGAAAGGAGCCACATTTGAGATTTTAAGTATTTTTCCTCTGTTTATTTGCTAAGTTTTTCTGCATAGCCGCCTATTTTGAGCATTTTCTGGCTTGTTAAATTTGATTTCTGCATTCGTAACTGTATTTAGAGCACAACCTAGAGCTGTTTACTGAATTTCCTGTTTGCACTTATTTTTAAAATCATTTTTTTCTCAAAACTTGCATTTTATCTGTCTTTGGCCTAGCACTCTTGTGTGGGGTCATTTACTGCACTGTTATAACTTGTTGATACTTGTGAACCTCTGCTATCTTTGAAAAAACAAAAAAAACAAAAAAATTCTTGCTTTTTTCCCACTTTTCTGAGATTTAAAAAAGTTCATTTACAGGCTTGCTGTTCTTGAACTGTTTGTAAGTTTCTGTGAGGCCATTTTTTAGCTTGGGCTAAAGGGAAGTCTCTCTGTTGATCAGTGGCAGTGAAAAACATTGAGCAGCCTGCCTGCCCCTGTGGGAGTGGTTACTGACTTGAAACTGTAGTTTTATTGGCCATTTTGGTTCAATTCCAAAACTCCTTCATCTTCCTCTCTTAAAACCCTCTTTTGCTCGGTTTTGCGCGTTTTTGTGCATAGCGCAACAGTGGGCAGCGCCGCCTAATTGGGTTTAAACTATTCCTGGCTCCACAAAGTCTGCTCTTCACTTTTTCCCTTAGAACTGCTCTATCTCTCAATTTAAACACCATATTCTCATTCTAAGGCCCTTCACTGGTCCAATTAAGTAATCCTACAAGTTAGCACTATTAAACCAGAAGCACTACTTACTCTTATACTCTCTACGATTACCCTGTCCTATATTGGTCCATCTTAAATTCAGTTTCCCTATTACTCTAGCATGTCCAAAGGTCAAGTCAGTGGTTTCCTCTCCAGTCCAGCTGGTGAATCTGGGAATTTTGAGTCAATGTTACAACTGTCTCATGTACACGGACAACCCTCTCCTCCTCCAAACAGGTTCAAATATATGTGAGAGATGCAACTATTTAGCCAAACTGGAGGCTGAGCTCTCTCATCTCAAAACTGGTGTAACCAGTCAGGAGGAGAAGGTAACCTCACACAACACAATTCCAGTATCACATAGTCCCACCACATCAGCGAACCAAACACATAAATACACAAAACATACTGAGGCTCTAAATAAAAATCTACCTAAGCAACAGAGACCTCCAAAGCAGACATCCAAGCAAATGCTACCTCAAAACAAAACACACACAACACATAACCCACAAAGTCAGTGTGCCAAGCAGCCACAGCCCTTAAGGCTGAATAACACATCTGATACTCTTGTTATAGGTGACTCTATTGTCAGACACACTGACGTCCCGCTCACCAGGCTGAATAAAGAGAAGGTCACGGTGAGCTGTCTGTCGGGTGCTAGGATCCGCCACATAACGCAAGCACTCAGGTCACTCCAAAACAAATACAAATATGACTCAGTCATTGTACATGCTGGTGTGAATGACCTGAGATGTACCTCCCTGGACTACATGAAAAGAGATGTAGAGGAGCTCTCTGATCATGTATCCCAGGCTGGTATGACCCTGACCTTGAGCAGCATCTTACCCTTACCTAGAATGATGCCACAGTACAAAGACAAAATGATTGATTTTAACAATTGGCTAAAATTTTGGTGTCATTCAAAGGGGATCCAGTGTCTGTCAGCCTGGGATGACATGCTCGACAAGCCACGTTGCTTCGCTAGGGACGGCTTGCACCTGTCACCACTGAGCTTTCGGATATTGGCAAAGGCTCTTGCCACCCCCATAGTGCCTTTTTTAGGCAAGGCCCAAAAGTCAAACCTACCCCCATAGACAGCACAAGGAACAAGAAACTAAGGGTAATGCTGCTAAACGCCAGAAGTCTTAACCTCAAGATGCACGCACTCAAAGCTGTCCTCAGTATGGAGAACATCGGTATCTGTGCAGTGACAGAAACCTGGTTCAAGGCTCCAGAGAGCACCCCAGCACTACCAGGCTATACCTCATATCATGCTTTTTGGCCCCAAAACCCGGGCCGAACCACAAAAGGAGGGGGGGTTTCCATATTTATCAAGGATATCCACACCTCCAGGGTAGTGGCATTGCACGAAGTATCGGAGACCAACCATGTGCAACTAACAGTAGGCAAGACTGCTTTTCAGTTTATAGCATCCTACAGACCACCCTCTCAAAGTCAGGAATCCCACTCGGCTTTCCTGAAAACATTGGAGAACATGAAGATCTCTCCGAACACCATTATATTGGGCGACTTCAACTTTCCAAACATTGACTGGGAGCACTACTCAAGCCCCAGCACCTTAGCCCAAAGATTCCTAGAAATTATAAACTCAAATGCTATGGAACAACTAGTCGCCACTCCCACAAGAGGGGACAGCATACTAGACCTGATCATTACCAACATGGGGACTCTATGCTCCACACCAGAAGTATATCCCTCATTGGTAAGATCAGACCATAAATTAATTTCACTGGATGTCCACATCCCGACCCCACCCCCAGCCCAGAAAACCACAGTGAAAAACTTCTCAAAAGTGAACTTCTCAAAACCGAAGTGGAATCCTTCAAGGCCCCAGGGCCAGTGGAAACTATGGTCCAAACTGCAGAAACCTATATAAATGCATTCTACGGACATCTCCAGGAATGCATGGATCATGCTATCCCAAACAAAACCAAGACCCAGTCATCCAAAGGCAGGTGTCCAGTCTGGTGGACCCCTGCCATAAATAAACTGTACAACAGAAGGAGGAAGCTACTACATGATAGAGCAAAATCCCTAATAGGGAAGGCATCTCTGATCAGTACTAGCAAAAAATTACGATCCCTCATAAAATCCTCCAAGGCCAGCTTCGAGAGAAAAATTGCACAGGACACCAAAGACAATCATAAGGCTTTTTTCAGTTATGTTAGAAACCTGGGATGCAACTCCCAGACTTGTTCCGAGTTGATTCTAAATGACAAAAAATACACTGAACCCACAGACATCGCCAATATCCTGGCAGACAGGTTCAGTGCAAACTTCTCCACCCCCTTCCCCCCAAAAGAGCAAGTATCTATCCTGGCAGAGGGCTGCCTCCCAAACATCTCAGATGCTCAGGTGAAGGCTGCCCACTCCAAAGCAAAAAACACTGCTTCCATGGGACCAGATGGCGTCCCAGGTTGCGTCCTACATGAACTCCAAGAGGAACTAATCCCTCAAATAAAACAGCTGTACAATCTCAGCCTCACTACAGGATATGTGCCCACAGAATGGCATACAGCAACAGTGGACCCACTCCACAAAGGTGGAGCCTCTACGGACCCTGGAAACTATTGCCCCGTAAGCCTGACTAGCTTAGTCTGCAAGGCTATGGAGAGGATCATCATGGAGCTCATAAAGAAAGACATTGGGGACCTACAGACACTAGATCCTACCCAATTCAGCTTTGTCAAGGGCAGATCCTGCCTTTTGAACCTGGTTGACCTCTTTGAAACAGTCACCAAAGCCATAGATGAAGGGAAGGTAGTCCACACAGCCTATTTGGACCTTGCAAAGGCATTTGACACAATACCCCACTCGGGCACCATAGATAAGCTATCCAGCTTAAATATAAACCCCTATGTCACTAGATGGGTCGCAAACTGGCTCAAAGACAGAACCCACAGAGTGAGAGTTGCTGGAGCCATGGCAGACTCAAAACTGGTCACAAGTGGCGTCCCACAGGGTTCTGTCCTGCGACCACTCTTGTTCGGTATATACTTTTCCGAGGTACAGGCAAACGTGGGAGGACTATGGCTCACCATGTTCGCAGACGACTGCAAACTGGGCGCCATAATCAACTCTCCAGCTGGCACAAACATCCTTCAAAAAGGTCTCACAGAGACAGATAACTGGTGCCAGCACCATGGTTTAAAGCTAAATGCCAAAAAATGTATAGTCATACCCTTTGGCAAAACAATGTGCCCACAAATTACCACATAGGCGTTAACCCATTAAGTACGGAGAAAGTTATTAGGGACTTGGGGATCCAAGTTGATAGCAATCTCTCCTTTGAAAACCACATTGCCAAAGTGGTTAGAAAGACCATCTACATAGCCCACCTCATCAAGAAGGGTTTCACATCTAGATCAAGAGAGGTAATCGTGCCCCTTTATTCATCCCTCATCAGGCCCATCATAGAATACAATGCCCCTTTTGGGATGTACCTCACCCAACACCTGCAGCATTTAGAAAGACCCCAAAAGTATCTCACCAAGAGGATCAAGGGTCTCAAACAGATGCCATATGCTGCTCGGTTAAAAAAACTCCAGCTCTACTCAGTTGCATACCACCTACTTCAAGGTGATCTATGCCTGACATACAAAGCTATGTCAAATCCAGAATTAATGGACATGCTCCACCTCAGTAAATCTAAATCCCTTAGAGCCACACGCTCGAGGGACTTGAACCTCAGCACAGAAATAAATAGAACTTGCTGGAGGGACAGGTTCATAACCCAGAGGCTCCCTTCGCTCTGGAATAGAATTCCAGTTCATGTGAGGCAGAGCACCTCACTGAATCTCTTCAAGAAGAATCTCGATAAGTGGATGGGGGATCGTATGTTTGTCCCAGGGCTTACTCCCGTGTCACTATTAGACAAAGGCACAGTAAACTAAACCTTAAAAAGGGCACAGTATACTCAAATCAAGGGGTGGCATAAGCCATACAGAATCGGGCTAGGCTTATAATTGCCCCAGGGCAGATAGCCTAGTATGAACCTATGAAGCTATAAGTGGGGGTAGTTTACTTCATTGTTATTCGGTTCCTGCCTTTTATAAGTGGTCCATTTTGGATTATTTTCTGCTTAAACTCTGAGCTTTGGCCAGCTAAGACCTACATGAAGTCAAATCAACTGGACATATAAGTGAATTTAAGTGAATCTTTATCTGCACTTTTTTCAAATAATACAGCATTTAAATTGATTTATTTGTGTTGCATTGAATACTATCTAGCTGGAAGTTGTGGCTCTGTTTTTTCTGTTAACGCTTGTTAGAATTCTTGAACAGCCAGTGATAAGTGGGGGTAGTTTACTTCATTGTTATTCGGTTCCTGCCTTATATAAGTGGTACATTTTGGATTATTTTCTGCTTAAACTCTGACCTTAGGCCAGCTAAGGCCTACATGAAATCAAATGAACTGGATGTATAAGTGAATTTAAGTAAATCTTTATCTGCACTTTTTCAAATAATACAGCATTTAAATTGATTTATTTGCATTGTATTGAATACTATCTAGCTGGAAGTTGTGACTCTGTATTTTCAGTTAATGCTTGTTAGAATTCTTGAATAGACAGTGATAAACGGGGGTATCTGCACTTTTTTTTCAAGTAACACAGCATTTAAATTGATTTATTTGTGTTGCATTGAATACTATCTAGCTGGACGTTGTGTCTCTGTTTTTTTTCAGATAATGCTTGTTAGAATTCTTGAATAGCCAGTGATAAGTGGGGGTAGTTTACTTCATTGTTATTTGGTTCCTGCCTTATATAAGTGGTACATTTTGGATTATTTTCAATTATTTTCTGCTTAAACTCTGAGCTTTGGCCAGCTAAGACCTACATGAAATCAAATCAACTGGACTTATAAGTGAATTTAAGTTAATCTTTATCTGCACTTTTTTCAAACAATACAGTACTTAAATTGATTTATTTATGTTGCATTGAACGCTATGTAGCTGGAAGTTGTGGCTCTTTTTTTCAGTTAATGCATGTTAGAATTCTTGAATAGCCAGTGATAAGTGGGGCTATCTGCACTTTTTTTCAAATAACACAGCATTTAAATTGATTTATTTGTGTTGTATTGAATACTATCTAGCTGGAAGTTGTGGCTCTGTTTTTTTAGTTAATGCTTGTTAGAATTCTTGAATAGCCAGTGATGAGTGGGGGTAGTTTACTTCATTGTTATTCGGTTCCTGCCTTATATAAGTGGTACATTTTGGATTATTTTCTGCTTAAACTCTGAGCTTTGGCCAGCTAAGACCTACATGAAATCAAATCAACTGGACGTACTAGTGAATTTAAGTAAATCTTTTTCAGCACTTTTTTCAAACAATACAACATTTAAATTGATTTATTTGTGTTGCATTGAATACTATCTGGTTGGAAGTTGTAGCTCTGTTTTTTCAGTTAATGCTTGTTAGAATTCTTGAATAGACAGTGATAAGTGGGGGTATCTGCACTTTTTTCAAATAACACAGCATTTAAATTGATTTATTTGTGTTGCATTGAATACTATCTAGCTGGAAGTTGTGGCTCTGTTTTTTCAGTTAATGCTTGTTAGAATTCTTGAATAGCCAGTTTGGGTCAATTCAACTGGCTCTTCAAGAATTCTTGAATAGCCAGTTTGGGTCAATTCCAAAACTCCTTCATCTTCCTCTCTTAAAACCTGGTTGCCTCATGGTTTTGGCGTCTTTTCAGGCTTGTTGGCTGTTGGTGAAGCACCCACCAAGAGGAGAAAACAATGAGAGAAGAAAGGAGCCACTTTTGAGATTTTAAGTATTTTTCCTCTGTTTATTTGCTAAGTCTTTCTGCATAGCCGCCTATTTTGAGCATTTTCTGCCTTGTTAAATTTGATTTCTGCATTAGTAACTGTATTTAGAGAACAACCTAGAGCTGTTTACTGAATTTCCTGTTTGCACTTATTTTTAAAATCGTTTTTTTTTCTCAAAACTTGCATTTTATCTGTCTTTGGCCTAGCACTCTTGTGTGGGGTCATTTACTGTACTGTTATAACTTGTTGATACTTATGAACCTCTGCTATCTCTGAAAAAACAAAAAAAATCTTGCTTTTTTCCCACTTTTCTGAGATTTAAAAAAGTTCAGTTACAGGCTTGCTGTTCTTGAACTGTTTGTAAGTTTCTGTGAGGCCATTCTTTGCTTGGTCTAAAGGGAAGTCTCTCTGTTGATCAGTGGCAGTGAAAAACATTGAGCAGCCTGCCTGCCCCTGTGGGAGTGGTTACTGACTTGAAAGTGTAGTTTTATTGGCCATTTTGGGTCAATTCCAAAACTCCTTCATCTTCCTCTCTTAAAACCTGGTTGCCTCATGGTTTTGGCGTCTTTTCAGGCTTTTTGGCTGTTGGTGAAGCACCCACCAAGAGGAGAAAATACTGAGAGAAGAAAGGAGCCACTTTTGAGATTTTAAGTATTTTTCCTCTGTTTATTTGCTAAGTTTTTCTGCATAGCCACCTATTTTGAGCATTTTCTGGCTTGTTAAATTTGATTTCTGCATTAGTAACTGTATTTAGAGCACAACCTAGAGCTGTTTACTGAATTTCCTGTTTGCACTTATTTTTAAAATCGTTTTTTTCTCAAAACTTGCATTTTATCTGTCTTTGGCCTAGCACTCTTGTGTGGGGTCATGTACTGCACTGTTATAACTTGTTGATACTTGTGAACCTCTGCTATCTTTGAAAAAACAAAAAAACAAAAAAAATCTTGCTTTTTTCCCACTTTTCTAAGATTTAAAAAAGTTCAGTTACAGGCTTGTTGTTCTTGAACTGTTTGTAAGTTTCTGTGAGGCCATTTTTTTGCTTGGGCTAAAGGGAAGTCTCTCTGCTGATCAGTGGCAGTGAAAAACATTGAGCAGCCTGCCTGCCCCTGTGGGAGTGGTTACTGACTTGAAACTGTAGTTTTATTGGCCATTTTGGGTCAATTCCAAAACTCCTTCATCTTCCTCTCTTATAACCCTCTATTGCACGGGTTTGCGCGTTTTTGTGCATAGCGCAACAGTGGGCAGCGCCACCTAATTGGGTTTAAACTATTCCTGACTCCACAAGGTCTGCTCTTCACTTTTTCCCTTAGAACTGCTCTATCTCTCAATTTAAACACCATATTTTCATTCTAAGGCCCTTCACTGGTCCAATTAAGTAATCCTACAAGTTCGCACTATTAAACCAGAAGCACTACTTACTCTTATACTCTCTACGATTACCCTGTCCTCTATTGGTCCGTCTTAAATTCAGTTTCCCTATTACTCTAGCATGTCCAAGGGTGAGTCAGTGGTTTCCTCTCCAGTCCAGCTGGTGAATCTGGGAATTTTGAGGCAATGTTACAACTGTCTCATGTACACGGACAACCCTCTCCTCCTCCAAACAGGTTCAAATATATGTGAGAGATGCAACTATTTAGCCAAACTGGAGGCTGAGCTCTCTCATCTCAAAACTGGTGTAACCAGTCAGGAGGAGAAGGTAACCTCACACAACACAATTCCAGTATCACATAGTCCCACCACATCAGCGAACCAAACACATAAATACACAAAAACATACTCGGAGGCTCTAAATAAAAATCTACCTAAGCAACAGAGACCTCCAAAGCAGACATTCAAGCAAACGCTACCTCAAAACAAAACACACACAACACATAACCCACAAAGTCAGTGTGCCAAGCAGCCACAGCCCTTAAGGCTGAATAACACATCTGATACTCTTGTTATAGGTGACTCTATTGTCAGACACACTGGCGTCCGCTCACCAGGCTGAATAAAGAGAAGGTTACGGTGAGCTGCCTGTCGGGTGCTAGGATCCGCCACATAACGCAAGCACTCAGGTCACTCCAAAGCAAATACAAATATGACTCAGTCATTGTACATGCTGGTGTGAATGACCTGAGACATACCTCCTGGACTACATGAAAAGAGACATAGAGGAGCTCTCTGATCATGTATCCCAGGCTGGTATGACCCTGACCTTGAGCAGCATCTTACCCTCACCTAGAATGATGCCACAGTACAAAGACAAAATGATCGATTTTAACAATTGGCTAAAATTTTGGTGTCATTCAAAGGGGATCCAGTGTCTGTCAGCCTGGGATGACATGCTCGACAAGCCACGTTGCTTAGGGACGGCTTGCACCTGTCACCACTGAGCTTTCGGATATTGGCAAAGGCTCTTGCCACCCCCATAGTGCCTTTTTTAGGCAAGGCCCAAAAGTCAAACCCACCCCCATAGACAGCACAAGGAACAAGAAACTAAGGGTAATGCTGCTAAATGCCAGAAGTCTTAACCTCAAGATGCACGCACTCGAAGCTGGCCTCAGTATGGAGAACATCGATATCTGTGCAGTGACAGAAACCTGGTTCAAGGCTCCAGAGAGCACCCCAGCACTACCAGGCTATACCTCATATCATGCTTTTCGGCCCCAAAACCCGGACCGAACCACAAAAGGAGGGGGAGTTTCCATATTTATCAAGGATATCCACACCTCCAGGTTAGTGGCATTTCATGAAGTATCGGAGACCAACCATGTGCAACTAACAGTGGGCAAGACTGCTTTTCAGTTTATAGCATCCTACAGACCACCCTCTCAAAGTCAGGAATCCCACTCGGCTGTCCTGAAAACATTGGAGAACATGAAGATCTCTCCGCACACCATTATATTGGGCGACTTCAACTACCCAAACATTGACTGGGAGCACTACTCAAGCCCCAGCACCTTAGCCCAAAGATTCCTAGAAATTATAAACTCAAATGCTATGGAACAACTAGTCACCACTCCCACAAGAGGGGACAACATACTAGACCTGATCATTACTAACATGGGGACTCTATGCTCCACACCAGAAGTATATCCCTCATTGGTAAGATCAGACCATAAATTAATTTCACTTGATGTCCACATCCCGACCCCACCCCCAGCCCAGAAAACCACAGTGAAAAACTTCTCAAAAGCGAACTTCTCACTTCTCTAAACTGAAGTGGAATCCTTCAAGGCCCCAGGGCCAGTGGAAACTACAGCCCAAACTGCAGAATCCTATATAAATGCATTCTACGGACATCTCCAGGAATGCATGGATCATGCTATCCCAAACAAAACCAAGACCCAGTCATCCAAAGGCAGGCGTCCAGTCTGGTGGACCCCTGCCATAAATAAACTGTACAACAGAAGGAGGAAGCTACTACATGATAGAGCAAAATCCCTAATAGGGAAGGCATCTCTGATCAGTACTAGCAAAAATTACGATCCCTCATAAAATCCTCCAAGGCCAGCTTCGAGAGAAAAATTGCACAGGACACCAAAGACAATCATAAGGCTTTTTCAGTTATGTTAGGAATCTGGGATGCAACTCCCAGACTTGTTCTGAGTTGATTCTAAACGACAAAAATACACTGAACCCACAGACATCGCCAATATCCTGGCAGACAGGTTCAGTGCAAACTTCTCCACCCCTTCCCCAAAGAGCAAGTATCTATCCGGCAGAGGGCTACCTCCCAAACATCTCAGATGCTCAGGTGAAGGCTGCCTCTCCAAAGCAAAAACACTGCTTCCATGGGACCAGATGGCATCCCAGGTTGCGTCCTACATGAACTCCAAGAGGAACTAATCCCTCAAATAAAACAGCTATACAATCTCAGCCTCACTACAGGATATGTGCCCACAGAATGGCATACAGCAACAGTGGTCCCACTCCACAAAGGTGGAGCCTCTACGGACCCTGGAAACTATCGCCCATAAGCCTGACTAGCTTAGTCTGCAAGGCTATGGAGAGGATCATCATGGAGCTCATAAACAAACACATTGGGGACCTACAGACACTAGATCCTACCCAGTTCGGCTTTGTCAAGGGCAGATCCTGCCTTTTGAACCTGGTTGACTTGTTTGAAACAGTCACCAAAGCCATAGATGAAGGGAAGGTAGTCCACACAGCCTATCTGGACCTTGCAAAGGCATTTCACACAATACCCCACTTGGGCATCATAGATAAGCTATCCAGCTTAAATATAAACCCCTATGTCACAATATGGGTCGCAAACTGGCTCAAAGACAGAACCCACAGAGTGAGAGTTGCTGGAGCCATGTCAGACTCAACACCGGTCACAAGTTGCGTCCCACAGGGTTCTGTCCTGCGACCACTCTTGTTCAGTATATACTTTTCCGAGGTACAGACAAACGTGGGAGGACTATGGCTCACCAAGTTCACAGACGACTGCAAACTGGGTGCCATAATCAACTCTCCAGCTGACACAAACATCCTTCAAAAAGGTCTCACAGAGACAGATAACTGGTGCCAGCACCATGGTTTAAAGCTAAATGCCAAAAAATGTATAGTCATACCCTTTGGCAAAAACAATGTGCCCACAAATTACCACATAGGCGGAAACCCATTAAGTACAGAGAAAGTTATTAGGGACCTGGGGACCCAAGTTGATAGCAATCTCTCCTTTGAAAACCACATTGCCAAAGTGGTTAGAAAGACCTTCTACATAGCCCACCTCATCACAAAGGGTTTCACATCTAGATCAAGAGAGGTAATCGTGCCCCTTTATTCATCCCTCATCAGGCCCATCATACAATACAATGCCCCTTTTGGGATGTACCTTACCCGACACCTGCAGCAATTAGAAAGACCCCAAAAGTATCTCACCAAGAGGATCAAGGGTCTCAAACAGATGCCATATGCTGCTTGGTTAAAAAAACTCCAGCTCTACTCAGTTGCATACCACCTATTCGAGGCGATGTATGCCTGGCATACAAAGCTATGTCAAATCCAGAATTAATGGACATGCTCCACCTCAGTAAATCTAAATCCCTTAGAGCCACACGCTCGAGGGACTTGAACCTCAGCACAGAAATAAATAGAACTTGCTGGAGGGACAGGTTCATAACCCAGAGGCTCCCTTCACTCTGGAATAGAATTCCAGTTCATGTGAGGCAGAGCACCTCACTGAATCTCTTCAAGAAGAATCTCGATAAGTGGATGGGGGATCGTATGTTTGTCCCAGGGATTACTCCCGTGTCACTATTAGACAGAGGCACAGTAAACTAAATCTTAAAAAGGGCACAGTATACTCAAATCAAGGGGTGGCGTAAGCCATACAGAATCGGGCTAGGCTTATAATTGCCCCAGGGCAGATAGCCTAGTATGAACCTATGAACCTATGAAGCTATAAGTGGGGGTAGTTTACTTCATTGTTATTCGGTTCCTGCCTTATATAAGTGGTCCATTTTGGATTATTTTCTGCTTAAACTCTGAGCTTTGGCCACTAAGACCTACATGAAGTCAAATCAACTGGACATATAAGTGAATTTAAGTAAATCTTTATCAGCACTTTTTTCAAACAATACAACATTTAAATTGATTTATTTGTGTTGCATTTAATACTATCTGGTTGGAAGTTGTAGCTCTGTTTTTTCAGTTAATGCTTGTTAGAATTCTTGAATAGCCAGTTTGGGTCAATTCAACTGGCTCTTCAAGAATTCTTGAATAGCCAGTTTGGGTCAATTCCAAAACTCCTTCATCTTCCTCTCTTAAAACCTGGTTGCCTCGTGGTTTTGAAGTCTTTTCAGGCTTGTTGGCTGTTGGTGAAGCACCCACCAAGAGGAGAAAACGTTGAGAGAAGAAAGGAGCCACTTTTGAGATTTTAAGTATTTTTCCTCTGTTTATTTGCTAAGTCTCTCTGCATAGCCGCCTATTTTGAGCATTTTCTGGCTTGATAAATTTGATTTCTGCATTAGTAACTGTATTTAGAGCACAACCTAGAGCTGTTTACTGAATTTCCTGTTTGCACTTATTTTTAAAATCGTTTTTTTCTCAAAACTTGCATTTTATCTGTCTTTGGCCTAACACTTTTGTATGGGGTCATTTACTGCACTGTTATAACTTGTTGATACTTGTGAACCTCTGCTATCTCTGAAAAAACAAAAAACAAAAACATCTTGCTTTTTTCCCACTTTTCTGAGATTTAAAAAAGTTCAGTTACAGGCTTGCTGTTCTTGAACTGTTTGTAAGTTTCTGTGAGGCCATTTTTTGCTTGGGCTAAAGGGAAGTCTCTCTGTTGATCAGTGGCAGTGAAAAACATTGAGCAGCCTGCCTGCCCCTGTGGGAGTGGTTACTGACTTGAAACTGTAGTTTTATTGGCCATTTTGTGTCAATTCCAAAACTCCTTCATCTTCCTCTCTTAAAACCTGGTTGCCTCGTGGTTTTGGCATCTTTTCAGGCTTGTTGGCTGTTGGTGAAGCACCCACCAAGAGGAGAAAATGCTGAGAGAAGAAAGGAGCCACTTTTGAGATTTTAAGTATTTTTCCTCTGTTTATTTGCTAAGTTTTTCTGCATAGCCACCTATTTTGAGCATTTTCTGGCTTGTTAAATTTGATTTCTGCATTAGTAACTGTATTTAGAGCACAACCTAGAGCTGTTTACTGAATTTCCTGTTTGCACTTATTTTTAAAATCGTTTTTATCTCAAAACTTGCATTTTATCTGTCTTTGGCCTAGCACTTTTGTGTGGGGTCATTTACTGCACTGTTATAACTTGTTGATACTTGTGAACCTCTGCTATCTTTGAAAAAACAAAATAAATCTTGCTTTTTTCCCACTTTTCTGAGATTTAAAAAAGTTCAGTTACAGGCTTGCTGTTCTTGAACTGTTTGTAAGTTTCTGTGAGGCCATTTTTTTGCTTGGGCTAAAGGGAAGTCTCTCTGTTGATCAGTGGCAGTGAAAAACATTGAGCAGCCTGCCTGCCCCTGTGGGAGTGGTTACTGACTTGAAACTGTAGTTTTATTGGCCATTTTGGGTCAATTCCAAAACTCCTTCATCTTCCTCTCTTATAACCCTCTTTTGCGTGGGTTTGCGCGTTTTTCTGCATAGCGCAACAGTGGGCAGCGCCGCCTAATTGGGTTTAAACTATTCCTGACTCCACAAAGTCTGCTCTTCACTTTTTCCCTTAGAACTGGTCTATCTCTCAGTTTAAACACCATATTCTCATTCTAAGGCCCTTCACTGGTCCAATTAGGTAATCCTACAAGTTAGCACTATTAAACCAGAAGCACTACTTCTCTTATACTCTCTACGATTACCCTGTCCTCTATTGGTCCGTCTTAAATTCAGTTTTCCTATTACTCTAGCATGTCCAAAGATCAGTCAGTGGTTTCCTCTCCAGTCCAGCTGGTGAATCTGGGAATTTTGAGGCAATGTTACAACTGTCTCATGTACACGGACAACCCTCTCCTCCGCCAAACAGGTTCAACTATATGTGAGAGATGCAACTATTTAGCCAAACTGGAGGCTGAGCTCTCTCATCTCAAAACTGGTGTAACCAGTCAGGAGGAGAAGGTAACCTCACACAACACAATTCCAGTATCACATAGTCCCACCACATCAGCGAACCAAACACATAAATACACAAAAACATACTCGGAGGCTCTAAATAAAAATCTACCTAAGCAACTGAGACCTCCAAAGCAGACATCCAAGCAAACGCTACCTCAAAACAAAACACACACAACACATAACCCACAAAGTCAGTGTGCCAAGCAGCCACAGCCCTTAAGGCTGAATAACACATCTGATACTCTTGTTATAGGTGACTCTATTGTCAGACACACTGACGTCCCGCTCACCAGGCTGAATAAAGAGAAGGTTACGGTGAGCTGCCTGTCGGGTGCTAGGATCCGCCACATAACGCAAGCACTCAGGTCACTCCAAAGCAAATACAAATATGACTCAGTCATTGTACATGCTGGTGTGAATGACCTGAGACGTACCTCCCTGGACTACATGAAAAGAGACATAGAGGAGCTCTCTGATCATGTATCCCAGGCTGGTATGACCCTGACCTTGAGCAGCATCTTACCCTCACCTAGAATTATGCCACAGTACAAAGACAAAATGATCGATTTTAACAATTGGCTAAAATTTTGGTGTCATTCAAAGGGGATCCAGTGTCTGTCAGCCTGGGATGACATGCTCGACAAGCCACGTTGCTTCGCTAGGGACGGCTTGCACCTGTCACCACTGAGCTTTCGGATATTGGCAAAGGCTCTTGCCACCCCCTAAAAGTCAAACCCACCCCCATAGTCAGCACAAGGAACAAGAAACTAAGGGTAATGCTGCTAAATGCCAGAAGTCTTAACCTCAAGATGCACGCACTAGAAGCTGTCCTCAGTATGGAGAACATTGATATCTGTGCAGTGACAGAAACCTGGTTCAAGGCTCCAGAGAGCACCCCAGCACTACCAGGCTATACCTCATATCATGCTTTTCGGCCCCAAAACCCGGACCGAACCACAAAAGGAGGGGGAGTTTCCATATTTATCAAGGATATCCACACCTCCAGGTTAGTGGAATTTCATGAAGTATCGGAGACCAACCATGTGCAACTAACAGTGGGCAAGACTGCTTTTCAGTTTATAGCATCCTACAGACCAACCTCTCAAAGTCAGGAATCCCACTCGGCTTTCCTGAAAACATTGGAGAACATGAAGATCTCTCCGCACACCATTATATTGGGCGACTTCAACTACCCAAACATTGACTGGGAGCACTACTCAAGCCCCAGCACCTTAGCCCAAAGATTCCTAGAAATTATAAACTCAAATGCTATGGAACAACTAGTCACCACTCCCACAAGAGGGGATAAACATACTAGACCTGATCATTACTAACATGGGGAATCTATGCTCCACACCAGAAGTATATCCCTCATTGGTAAGATCAGACCATAAATTAATTTCACTGGATGTCCACATCCCGACCCCCACCCCCAGCCCAGAAAACCACAGTGAAAAACTTCTCAAAAGCGAACTTCTCACTTCTCAAAACTGAAGTGGAATCCTTCAAGGCCCCAGGGCCAGTGGAAACTACAGCCCAAACTGCAGAATCCTATATAAATGCATTCTACGGACATCTCCAGGAATGCATGGATCATGCTATCCCAAACAAAACCAAGACCCAGTCATCCAAAGGCAGGCGTCCAGTCTGGTGGACCCCTGCCATAAATAAACTGTACAACAGAAGGAGGAAGCTACTACATGATAGAGAAAAATCCCTAAAAGGGAAGGCATCTCTGATCAGTACTAGCAAAAATTACGATCCCTCATAAAATCCTCCAAGGCCAGCTTCGAGAGAAAAATTGCACAGGACACCAAAGACAATCATAAGGCTTTTTTCAGTTATGTTAGAAACCTGGGATGCAACTCCCAGACTTGTTCTGAGTTGATTCTAAGCGACAAAAAATACACTGAACCCACAGACATCGCCAATATCCTGGCAGACAGGTTCAGTGCAAACTTCTCCACCCCCTTCCCCCCAAAAGAGCAAGTATCTATCCCGGCAGAGGGCTGCCTCCCAAACATCTCAGATGCTCAGGTGAAGGCTGCCCTCTCCAAAGCAAAAAACACTGCTTCCATGGGACCAGATGGCGTCCCAGGTTGCATCCTACATGAACTCCAAGAGGAACTAATCCCTCAAATAAAACAGCTATTCAATCTCAGCCTCACTACAGGATATGTGCCCACAGAATGGCGTACAGCAACAGTGGTCCCACTCCACAATTTAGAGCCTCTACGGACCCTGGAAACTATCGCCCCATAAGCCTGACTAGCTTAGTTTGCAAGGCTATGGAGAGGATCATCATGGAGCTCATAAACAAACACATTGGTGACCTACAGACACTAGATCCTACCCAGTTCGGCTTTGTTAAGGGTAGATCCTGCCTTTTGAACCTGGTTGACTTGTTTGAAACAGTCACCAAAGCCATAGATGAAGGGAAGGTAGTCCACACAGCCTATCTGGACCTTGCAAAGGCATTTGACACAATACCCCACTCGGGCATCATAGATAAGCTATCCAGCTTAAATATAAACCCCTATGTCACAAGATGGGTCGCAAACTGGCTCAAAGACAGAACCCACAGAGTGAGAGTTGCTGGAGCCATGTCAGACTCAAAACCGGTCACAAGTGGCGTCCCACAGGGTTCTGTCCTGCGACCACTCTTGTTCGGTATATACTTTTCCGAGGTACAGGCAAACGTGGGAGGACTATGGCTCACCAAGTTCGCAGACGACTGCAAACTGGGCGCCATAATCAACTCTTCAGCTGACACAAACATCCTTCAAAAAGGTCTCACAGAGACAGATAACTGGTGCCAGCACCATGGTTTAAAGCGAAATGCCAAAAAATGTATAGTCATACCCTTTGGCAAAAACAATGTGCCCACAAATTACCACATAGGCGGAAACCCATTAAGTACAGAGAAAGTTATTAGGGTCCTGGGGACCCAAGTTGATAGCAATCTCTCCTTTGAAAACCACATTGCCAAAGTGGTTAGAAAGACCTTCTACATAGCCCACCTCATCACGAAGGGTTTCACATGTAGATCAAGAGAGGTATTCGTGCCCCTTTATTCATCCCTCATCAGGCCCATCATACAATACAATGCCCCTTTTGGGATGTACCTTACCCGACACCTGCAGCAATTAGAAAGACCCCAAAAGTATCTCACCAAGAGGATCAAGGGTCTCAAACAGATGCCATATGCTGCTCGGTTAAAAAAACTCCAGCTCTACTCAGTTGCATACCACCTATTCGAGGCGATCTATGCCTGGCATACAAAGCTATGTCAAATCCAGAATTAATGGACATGCTCCACCTCAGTAAATCTAAATCCCTTAGAGCCACACGCTCGAGGGACTTGAACCTCAGCACAGAAATAAATAGAACTTGCTGGAGGGACAGGTTCATAACCCAGACGCTCCCTTCACTCTGGAATAGAATTCCAGTTCATGTGAGGCAGAGCACCTCACTGAATCTCTTCAAGAAGAATCTCGATAAGTGGATGGGGGATCGTATGTTTGTCCCAGGGATTACTCCCGTGTCACTATTAGACAGAGGCACAGTAAACTAAACCTTAAAAAGGGCACAGTATACTCAAATCAAGGGGTGGCGTAAGCCATACAGAATCGGGCTAGGCTTATAATTGCCCCAGGGCAGATAGCCTAGTATGAACCTATGAACATATGAAGCTATAAGTGGGGGTAGTTTACTTCATTGTTATTCGGTTCCTGCCTTATATAAGTGGTCCATTTTGGATTATTTTCTGCTTAAACTCTGAGCTTTGGCCACTAAGACCTACATGAAGTCAAATCAACTGGACATATAAGTGAATTTAAGTAAATCTTTATCAGCACTTTTTTCAAACAATACAACATTTAAATTGATTTATTTGTGTTGCATTTAATACTATCTGGTTGGAAGTTGTAGCTCTGTTTTTTCAGTTAATGCTTGTTAGAATTCTTGAATAGCCAGTTTGGGTCAATTCAACTGGCTCTTCAAGAATTCTTGAATAGCCAGTTTGGGTCAATTCCAAAACTCCTTCATCTTCCTCTCTTAAAACCTGGTTGCCTCGTGGTTTTGGCATCTTTTCAGGCTTGTTGGCTGTTGGTGAAGCACCCACCAAGAGGAGAAAATGCTGAGAGAAGAAAGGAGCCACTTTTGAGATTTTAAGTATTTTTCCTCTGTTTATTTGCTAAGTTTTTCTGCATAGCCACCTATTTTGAGCATTTTCTGGCTTGTTAAATTTGATTTCTGCATTAGTAACTGTATTTAGAGCACAACCTAGAGCTGTTTACTGAATTTCCTGTTTGCACTTATTTTTAAAATCGTTTTTTTCTCAAAACTTGCATTTTATCTGTCTTTGGCCTAGCACTCTTGTATGGGGTCATTTACTGCACTGTTATAACTTGTTGATACTTATGAACCTCTGCTATCTTTGAAAAAACAAAAAAACAAAAAAAATCTTGCTTTTTTCCCACTTTTCTGAGATTTAAAAAAGTTCAGTTACAGGCTTGCTGTTCTTGAACTGTTTGTAAGTTTCTGTGAGGCCATTTTTTGCTTGGGCTAAAGGGAAGTCTCTCTGTTGATCAGTGGCAGTGAAAAACATTGAGCAGCCTGCCTGCCCCTGTGGGAGTGGTTACTGACTTGAAACTGTAGTTTTATTGGCCATTTTGGGTCAATTCCAAAACTCCTTCATCTTCCTCTCTTATAACCCTCTTTTGCGCGGGTTTGCGCGTTTTTGTGCATAGCGCAACAGTGGGCAGCGCCGCCTAATTGGGTTTAAACTATTCCTGACTCCACAAAGTCTGCTCTTCACTTTTTCCCTTAGAACTGCTCTATCTCTCAATTTAAACACCATATTCTCATTCTAATGCCCTTCGCTGGTCCAATTAAGTAATCCTACAAGTTAGCACTATTAAACCAGAAGCACTACTTACTCTTATACTCTCTGCGATTACCCTGTCCTCTATTGGTCCGTCTTAAATTCAGTTTCCCTATTACTCTAGCATGTCCAAAGGTCAGTCAGTGGTTTCCTCTCCAGTTCAGCTGGTGAATCTGGGAATTTTGAGGCAATGTTACAACTGTCTCATGTACACGGACAACCCTCTCCTCTGCCAAACAGGTTCAAATATATGTGAGAGATGCAACTATTTAGCCAAACTGGAGGCTGAGCTCTCTCATCTCAAAACTGGTGTAACCAGTCAGGAGGAGAAGGTAACCTCACACAACACAATTCCAGTATCACATAGTCCCACCACATCAGCGAACCAAACACATAAATACACAAAAACATACTCGGAGGCTCTAAATAAAAATCTACCTAAGCAACAGAGACCTCCAAAGCAGACATCCAAGCAAACTCTACCTCAAAACAAAACACACACAACACATAACCCACAAAGTCAGTGTGCCAAGCAGCCACAGCCCTTAAGGCTGAATAACACATCTGATACTCTTGTTATAGGTGACTCTATTGTCAGACACACTGACGTCCCGCTCACCAGGCTGAATAAAGAGAAGGTTACGGTGAGCTGCCTGTCGGGTGCTAGGATCCGCCACATAACGCAAGCACTCAGGTCACTCCAAAGCAAATACAAATATGACTCAGTCATTGTACATGCTGGTGTGAATGACCTGAGACGTACCTCCCTGGACTACATGAAAAGAGACATAGAGGAGCTCTCTGATCATGTATCCCAGGCTGGTATGACCCTGACCTTGAGCAGCATCTTACCCTCACCTAGAATGATGCCACAGTACAAAGACAAAATGATCGATTTTAACAATTGGCTAAAATTTTGGTGTCATTCAAAGGGGATCCAGTGTCTGTCAGCCTGGGATGACATGCTCGACAAGCCACGTTGCTTCACTAGGGACGGCTTGCACCTGTCACCACTGAGCTTTCGGATATTGGCAAAGGCTCTTGCCACCCCCTAAAAGTCAAACCCACCCCCATGGACAGCACAAGGAACAAGAAACTAAGGGTAATGCTGCTAAACGCCAGAAGTCTTAACCTCAAGATGCACACACTCAAAGCTGTCCTCAGTATGGAGAACATCAATATCTGTGCAGTGACAGAAACCTGGTTCAAGGCTCCAGAGAGCACCCCAGCACTACCAGGCTATACCTCATATCATGCTTTTCGGCCCCAAAACCCGGACCGAACCACAAAAGGAGGGGGAGTTTCCATATTTATCAAGGATATACACACCTCCAGGTTAGTGGCATTTCATGAAGTATCGGAGACCAACCATGTGCAACTAACAGTGGGCAAGACTGCTTTTCAGTTTATAGCATCCTACAGACCACCCCCTCAAAGTCAGGAATCCCACTCGGCTTTCCTGAAAACATTGGAGAACATGAAGATCTCTCCGAACACCATTATATTGGGCGACTTCAACTACCCAAACATTGACTGGGAGCACTACTCAAGCCCCAGCACCTTAGCCCAAAGATTCCTAGAAATTATAAACTCAAATGCTATGGAACAACTAGTCATCACTCCCACAAGAGGGGACAACATACTAGACCTAATCATTACCAACATGGGGACTCTATGCTCCACACCAGAAGTATATCCCTCATTGGTAAGATCAGACCATAAATTAATTTCACTGGATGTCCACATCCGACCCCACCCCAGCCCAGAAAACCACAGTGAAAAACTTCTCAAAAGCGAACTTCTCACTTCTCAAAACCGAAGTGGAATCCTTCAAGGCCCCAGGGCCAGTGGAAACTACAGCCCAAACTGCAGAATCTTATATAAATGCATTCTACGGACATCTCCAGGAATGCATGGATCATGCTATCCCAAACAAAACCAAGACCCAGTCATCCAAAGGCAGGCGTCCAGTCTGGTGGACCCCTGCCATAAATAAACTGTAAAACAGAAGGAGGAAGCTACTACATGATAGAGCAAAATCCCTAATAGGGAAGGCATCTCTGATCAGTACTAGCAAAAAATTACGATCCCTCATAAAATCCTCCAAGGCCAGCTTCGAGAGAAAAATTGCACAGGACACCAAAGACAATCATAAGGCTTTTTTCAGTTATGTTAGAAACCTGGGATGCAACTCCCAGACTTGTTCTGAGTTGATTCTAAACGACAAAAAATACACTGAACCCACAGACATCGCCAATATCATGGCAGACAGGTTCAGTGCAAACTTCTCCACCCCCTTCCTCCCAAAAGAGCAAGTATCTATCCCGGCAGAGAGCTGCCTCCCAAACATCTCAGATGCTCAGGTGAAGGCTGCCCTCTCCAAAGCAAAAAACACTGGTTCCATGGGACCAGATGGCGTCGCAGGTTGCGTCCTACATGAACTCCAAGAGGAACTAATCCCTCAAATAAAACAGCTATACAATCTCAGCCTCACTACAGGATATGTGCCCACAGAATGGCGTACAGCAACAGTGGTCCCACTCCACAAAGGTGGAGCCTCTACGGACCCTGGAAACCATCGCCCCATAAGCCTGACTAGCTTAGTCTGCAAGGCTATGGAGAGGATCATCATGGAGCTCATAAACAAAGACATTGGGGACCTACAGACACTAGATCCTATCCAGTTCGGCTTTGTCAAGGGCAAATCCTGCCTTTTGAACCTGGTTGACTTGTTTGAAACAGTCACCAAAGCCATAGATGAAGGGAAGGTAGTCCACACAGCCTATCTGGACCTTGCAAAGGCATTTGACACAATACCCCACTCGGGCATCATAGATAAGCTATCCAGCTTAAATATAAACCCCTATGTCACAAGATGGATCGCAAACTGGCTCAAAGACAGAACCCACAGAGTGAGAGTTACTGGAGCCATGTCAGACTCAAAACTGGTCACAAGTGGCATCCCACAGGGTTCTGTCCTGCGACCACTCTTGTTCGGTATATACTTTTCCGAGGTACAGGCAAACGTGGGAGGACTATGGCTCACCAAGTTCGCAGACGACTGCAAACGGGGCGCCATAATCAACTCTCCAGCTGACACAAACATCCCTCAAAAAGGACTCACAGAGACAGATAACTGGTGCCAGCACCATGGTTTAAAGCTAAATGCCAAAAAATGTATAGTCATACCCTTTGGCAAAAACAATGTGCCCACAAATTACCACATAGGCGGAAACCCATTAAGTACAGAGAAAGTTATTAGGGACGTGGGGACCCAAGTTGATAGCAATCTCTCCTTTGAAAACCACATTGCCAAAGTGGTTAGAAAGACCTTCTACATAGCCCACCTCATCACGAAGGGTTTCACATCTAGATCAAGAGAGGTAATCGTGCCCCTTTATTCATCCCTCATCAGGCCCATCATACAATACAATGCCCCTTTTGGGATGTACCTTACCCGACACCTGCAGCAATTAGAAAGACCCCAAAAGTATCTCACCAAGAGGATCAAGGGTCTCAAACAGATGCCATATGCTGCTCGGTTAAAAAAACTCCAGCTCTACTCAGTTGCATACCACCTATTCGAGGCGATCTATGCCTGACATACAAAGCTATGTCAAATCCAGAATTAATGGACATGCTCCACCTCAGTAAATCTAAATCCCTTAGAGCCACACGCTCGAGGGACTTGAACCTCAGCACAGAAATAAATAGAACTTGCGGGAGGGACAGGTTCATAACCCAGAGGCTCCCTTCACTCTGGAATAGAATTCCAGTTCATGTTTGGCAGAGCACCTCACTGAATCTCTTCAAGAAGAATCTCGATAAGTGGATGGGGGATCGTATGTTTGTCCCAGGGATTACTCCCGTGTCACTATTAGACAGAGGCACAGTAAACTAAATCTTAAAAAGGGCACAGTATACTCACATCAAGGGGTGGCGTTAGCCATACAGAATCGGGCTAGGCTTATAATTGCCCCAGGGCAGATAGCCTAGTATGAACCTATGAACCTATGAAGCTATAAGTGGGGGTAGTTTACGTCATTGTTATTCTGTTCCTGCCTTATATAAGTGGTCCATTTTGGATTATTTTCTGCTTAAACTCTGAGCTTTGGCCACTAAGACCTACATGAAGTCAAATCAGCTGGACGTATAAGTGAATTTAAGTAAATCTTTATCTGCACTTTCAAATAATACAGCATTTAAATTAATTTATTTGTGTGGCATTGAATACTATCTAGATGGAGGTTGTGGCTCTGTTTTTTCAGTTAGCGCTTATTAAAATTCCTGAACAGCCAGTGATAAGTGGGGGTAGTTCACGTCATTGTTATTCGGTTCCTGCCGTATATAAGTGATACATTTTGGACTATTTTCTGCTTAAACTCTGAGCTTTGGCCAGCTAAGACCTACATGCAATCAAATGAACTGGAAGTATAAGTGAATTTAAGTAAATCTTTATCTGCACTTTTTCAAATAATACAGCATTTAAATTGATTTATTTGCGTTGTATTGAATACTATCTAGCTGGAAGTTGTGGCTGTGTATTTTCAGTTAATGCTTGTTAGAATTCTTGAATAGACAGTGATAAGTGGGGGTATCTGCACTTTTTTTCACGTAACACAGCATTTAAATTGATTTATTTGTGTTGCATTGAATACTATCTAGCTGGACGTTGTGGCTCTTTTTTTTTTTCAGATAATGCTTGTTAGAATTCTTGAATAGCCAGTGATAAGTGGGGGTAGTTTACTTCATTGTTATTTGGTTCCTGCCTTATATAAGTGGTACATTTTGGATTATTTTCAATTATTTTTTGCTTAAACTCTGAGCTTTGGCCAGCTAAGACCTACATGAAATCAAATCAACTGGACTTATAAGTGAATTTAAGTAAATCTTTATCTGCACTTTTTTCAAACAATACAGCATTTAAATTGATTTATTTGTGTTGCATTGAATACTATCTAGCTGGAAGTTGTAGATCTGTTTTTTCAGTTAACGCTGGTTAGAATTCTTCAATAGCCAGTGATAAGTGGGGGTATGTGCACTTTTTTCAAATAATACAGCATTTAAATTGGTTTATTTGTGTTGCATTGAATACTATCTAGCTGTAAGTGTTGGCTCTGTTTTTTCAGTTAATTCTTGTTAGAATTCTTGAATAGCCAGTGATAAGTGGGGGTAGTGTACTTTAGTGTTATTCAGTTCCTGCCTTTTATAAGTGGTACATTTTGGATTATTTTCTACTTAAAGACTGAGCTTTCACCAGCTAAGACCTACATGCAATCAAATCAACTGGACGTATAAGTGAATTAAAGTAAATCTTTATTTGCACTTTTTTCAAGTAATACAGCATTTAAATTTGTTTATTTTTATTGCGTTGAATAATATCTAGCTGGCAGTTGTGGCTCTGTTTTTTCAGTTAATGCTTGTTAGAATTCTTGAATAGCCAGTGATTAGTGGGGCTATCTGCAATTTTTTCCAAATAACACAGCGTTTAAATTGATTTATTTGTGTTGTATTGAATACTATCTAGCTGGAAGTTGTGGCTCTGTTTTTTCAGTTAATGCTTGTTAGAATTCTTGAATAGCCAGTGATAAGTGGGGGTAGTTTACTTCATTGTTATTCAGTTCCTGGCTTATATAAGTGGTATATTTTGGATTATTTTCTGCTTAAACTCTGAGCTTTGGCCAGCTAAGACCTACATGAAATCAAATCAACTGGACGTATAAGTGAATTTAAGTAAATGTTTATCTGCACTTTTTCAAATAATACAGCATTTAAATTGATTTATTTGTGTTGCATTGAATACTATCTAGCTGGAAGTTGTGGCTCTGTTTTTTCAGTTAATGCTTGTTAGAATTCTTGAATAGCCAGTGATAAGTGGGGGTAGTTTACTTCATTATTATTCATTTCCTGCCTTATATAAGTGGTACATTTCGGATCATTTTCTGCTTAAAGACTGAGCTTTCACCAACTAAGACATACATGAAATCAAATCAACTGGACGTATAAGTGAATTTAAGTAAATCTTTTTCTGTACCTTTTTCAAATAATACAGCATTTAAATTGATTTATTTTTGTTGCGTTGAATACTATCTAGCTGGAAGTTGTGGCTCTGTTTTTCAGTTAATGCCTGTTAGAATTCTTGAATAGCCAGTGATAAGTGGGGGTATCTGTACTTTTTTTTCAAATAACACAGCATTTAAGTTGATTTATTTGTGTTGCATTGAATACTGTCTAGCCTGAAGTCGTGGCTCTGTTTTTTCAGTTAATGCTTGTTAGAATTCTTGAATAGCCAGTGATAAGTGGGGCTATCTGCACTTTTTTTCAAATAACACAGTGCTTAAATTGATTTATTTGTGTTGCATTGAATACTATCTAGCTGGAAGTTGTGGCTCTGTTTTTTCAGTTAATGCTTGTTAGAATTCTTGAATAGCCAGTGATAAATGGGGGTAGTTTACTTCATTGTTATTCATTTCCTGCCTTATATAAGTGGTACATTTTGGATTATTTTCTGCTTAAAGACTGAGCTCTCACCAGCTAAGACCTACATGAAATCAAATCAACTGGATGTATAAGTGAATTTAAGTAAATCTTTATCTGTACTTTTTTCAAATAATACAGCATTTAATTTGATTTATTTTTGTTGCGTTGAACACTATCTAGCTGGAAGTTGTGGCTCTGTTTTTCAGTTAATGCCTGTTAGAATTTTTGAATAGCCAGTGATAAGTGGGGGTATCTGCACTTTTTTTCAAATAACACAGCATTTAAGTTGATTTATTTATGTTGCATTGAATACTATCTGGTTGGAAGTTGTAGCTCTGTTTTTTCAGTTAATGCTTGTTAGAATTCTTGAATCGACAGTGATAAGTGGGGGTATCTGCACTTTTTTTTCAAATAACACAGCATTTAAGTTGATTTATTTGTGTTGCATTGAATACTATCTAGCTGGAAGTCGTGGTTCTGTTTTTTCAGTTAATGCTTGTTAGAATTCTTGAATAGCCAGTGATAAGTGGGGGTAGTTTACTTCATTGTTATTTGGTTCCTGCCTTATATAATTGGTACATTTTGGATTATTTTCTGCTTAAACTCTGAGCTTTGGCCAGCTAAGGCCTACATTAAATCAAATCAAATGGACGTATCAGTGAATTTAAGTAACTCTTTATCTTCACTTTTTCAAATAATACATCATTTAAATTTATTTATTTGTGTTGCATTGAATACTATCTAGCTGGAAGTTGTGGTTCTGTTTTTTTCAGTTAATGCTCGTTAGAATTTTTGAATAGCCAGTGATAAGTGGGGTAGTTTACTTTATTGTTATTCGATTCCTGCCTTATATAAGTGGTACATTTTGGATTCTTTTCTGCTTAAATTCTGAGCTTTGGCCAGCTAAGACCTACATGAAATCAAATCAACTGGACTTATAAGTGAATTTAAGTAAATCTTTATCTGCACTTTTTTCATTTGTGTTGCATTGAATATTGTCTAGCTGGAAGTTGTGGCTCTGCTTTTTCAGTTAATGCTTGTTAGAATTCTTGAATAGCCAGTGATAAGTTGGGGGTATCTGTACTTTTTTTCAAATAATACAGCATTTAAATAAATTTATTTGTGTCGCATTGAATACTATCTAGCTGGAAGTCGTGGCTCTGTTTTTTCAGTTAATGCTCGTTGGAATTTTTGAATAGCCAGTGATAAGTGGGGCTATGTGCACTTTTTTTCAAATAACACAGCTTTTAAATTGATTTATTTGTGCTGCATTGAATACTATCTAGCTGGAAGTTGTGGCTCTGTTTTTTCAGTTAATGCTTGTTAGAATTCTTGAACAGCCAGTGATAAGTGGGGGAAGTTTACTTCAGTGTTATTCGGTTCCTGCCTTTTATAAGTGGTACATTTTGGATTATTTTCTGCTTAAAGACTGTGCTTTCACCAGCTAAGACCTACATGCAATCAAATCAACTGGACGTATAAGTGAATTAAAGTAAATCTTTATTTGCACTTTTTTCAAGTAATACAGCATTTAAATTTGTTTATTTTTATTGCGTTGAATACTATCTAGCTGGAAGTTGTGGCTCTGTTTTTTCAGTTAATGCTTGTTAGAATTCTTGAATAGCCAGTGATAAGTGGGGGTAGTTTACTTCATTGTTATTCATTTCCTGCCTTATATAAGTGGTACATTTTGGATTATTTTCTGCTTAAAGACTGAGCTTTCACCAGCTAAGACCTACATGAAATCAAATCAACTGGACGTATAAGTGAATTTAAGTAAATCTTTATCTATACTTTTTTCAAATAATACAGCATTCAAATTGATTTATTTTTGTTGCATTGCATACTATCTAGCTGGAAGTTGTGGCTCTGTTTTTCAGTAAATGCCTGTTAGAATTTTTGAATAGCCAGTGATAAGTGGGGGTATCTGCACTTTTTTTCAAATAACACAGCATTTAAGTTGATTTATTTGTGTTGCATTGAATACTTTCTGGTTGGACGTTGTAGCTCTGTTTTTTCAGTTAATGCTTGTTGGAATTCTTGAATAGACAGTGATAAGTGGGGGAATCTGCACTGTTTTTCAAATAACACAGCATTTAAATTTATTTATTTGTGTTGTATTGAATACTATCTAGCTGGAAGTTGTGGCTCTGTTTTTTCAGTTAATGCTTGTTAGGATTCTTGAATAGCCAGTGATAAGTTGGGGTAGTTTACTTCATTGTTATTCAGTTCCTGCCTTATATAAGTGGTCCATTTTGGATTATTTTCTGCTTAAACTCTGAGCTTTGACCAGCTAAGACCTACATGAAATCAAATCAACTGGACATATAAGTGAATTTAAGTAAATCTTTATCTGCACTTTTTTCAAATAATACAGCATTTAAATTCATTTATTTGTATTGCATTGAATACTATCTAGCTGGAGGTTGTGGCTCTGTTTTTTCAATTAACGCTTGTTAGAATTCTTGAATAGCCAGTGATAAGTGGGGGTAGTTTACTTCATTGTTATTCGGTTCCTGCCTTATATAAGTGGTACATTTTGGATTATTTTCTGCTTAAATTTTGAGCTTTGGCCAGCTAAGACCTATGTGAAGTCAAATCAACTGGACGTATAAGTGAATTTAAGTAAATCTTTATCTGCACTTTTTTCAAATAATACAGCATTTAAATTAATTTATTTGTGTCGCATTGAATACTATCTAGCTGGAAGTTGTGGCTCTGTTTTTTCAGTTAATGCTTGTTAGACTTTTTGAATAGCCAGTGATAAGTGGGGGTATCTGAACTTTTTTCAAATAATACAGCATTTAAATTGATTTATTTGTGTTGCATTGAATACTATCTAGCTGGAAGTTGTGGCTCTGTTTTTTCAGTTAATGCTTGTTAGAATTCTTGAATAGCCAGTGATAAGTGGGGGAGTTTACTTCAGTGTTATTCAGTTCCTGCCTTTTATAAGTGGTACATTTTGGATTATTTTCTGCTTAAAGACTGAGCTTTCACCAGCTAAGACCTACATGAAATCAAATCAACTGGACGTATAAGTGAATTTAAGTAAATCTTTATCTGTACTTTTTTCAAATAATACAGCATTTAAATCGATTTATTTTTGTTGCGTTGAATACTATCTAGCTGGAAGTTGTGGCTTTGTTTTTTCAGTTAATGCTTGTTAGAATTATTGAATAGCCATTGATAAGTGGGGGTATCTGCACTTTTTTTCAAATAACACAGCATTTAAGTTGATTTATTTGTGTTGCATTGAATACTATCTAGCTGGAAGTCGTGGCTCTGTTTTTTCAGTTAATGCTTGTTAGAATTCTTGAGTAGCCAGTGATAAGTGGGGGTAGTTTACTTCATTGTTATTCGGTTTCTGCCTTATATAAGTGGTACATTTTGGATTATTTTCTGCTTAAACTCTGAGCTTTGGCCAGCTAAGGCCTACATTAAATCAAATCAACTGGACGTATCAGTGAATTTAAGTAACTCTTTATCTTCACTTTTTCAAATAATACAGCATTTAAATTGATTTATTTGTGTTGCATTGAATACTATCTAGCTGGAAGTTGTGGTCCTGTTTTTTCAGTTAATGCTCGTTAAAATTTTTGAATAGCCAGTGATAAGTGGGGTAGTTTACTTTATTGTTATTCGGTTCCTGCCTTATATAAGTGGTACATTTTGGATTATTTTCTGCTTAAACTCTGAGCTTTGGCCAGCTAAGGCCTACATTAAATCAAATCAACTGGACGTATCAGTGAATTTAAGTATCTCTTTATCTTCACTTTTTCAAATAATACAGCATTTAAATTGATTTATTTGTGTTGCATTGAATACTATCTAGCTGGAAGTTGTGGCTCTGTTTTTCAGTTAATGCCTGTTAGAATTTTTGAATAGCCAGTGATAAGTGGGGGTATCTGCACTTTTTTCAAATAACACAGCATTTAAGTTGATTTATTTGTGTTGCATTGAATACTATCTGGTTGGAAGTTGTAGCTCTGTTTTTTCAGTTAATGCTTGTTAGAATTCTTGAATAGACAGTGATAAGTGGGGGTATCTGCACTTTTTTTCAAATACAGCATTTAAATTCATTTATTTGTGTTGCATTGAATACTATCTAGCTGGAAGTTGTGTCTCTGTTTTTTCAGTTAACGCTTGTTAGAATTCTTGAATAGCCAGCGATAAGTTGGGGTAGTTTACTTCATTGTTATTCGGTTCCTGCCTTATATAAGTGGTACATTTTGGATTATTTTCTGCTTAAATTCTGAGCTTTGGCCAGCTAAGACCTACGTGAAGTCAAATCAACTGGATGTATATGTGAATTTAAGTAAATCTTTATCTGCACTTTTTTCAAATAATACAGAATTTAAATTGATTTATTTGTGTTGCATTGAATACTATCTAGCTGGAAGTTGTGGCTCTGTTTTTTCAGTTAATGCTTGTTAGACTTCTTGAATAGCCAGTGATAAGTGGGGGTATTTGCACTTTTTTCAAATAATACAGCATTTAAATTGATTTATTTGTGTTGCATTGAATACTATCTAGCTGGAAGTTGTGGCTCTGTTTTTTTCAGTTAATGCTTGTTAGAATTCTTGAATAGCCAGTGATAAGTGGGGGAAGTTTACTTCAGTGTTATTCGGTTCCTGCCTTTTATAAGTGGTACATTTTGGATTATTTTCTGCTTAAAGACTGAGCTTTCACCAGCTAAGACCTACATGAAATCAAATCAACTGGACGTATAAGTGAATTTAAGTAAATCTTTATCTGTACTTTTTTCAAATAATACAGCATTTAAATTGATTTATTTTTGTTGCGTTGAATAGTATCTAGCTGGAAGTTGTGGCTTTGTTTTTTCAGTTAATGCTTGTTAGAATTCTTGAATAGCCATTGATAAGTGGGGGTATCTGCACTTTTTTTCAAATAACACAGCATTTAAGTTGATTTATTTGTGTTGCATTGAATACTATCTAGCTGAAAGTTGTGGCTCTGTTTTTTCAGTTAATGCTCGTTAGAATTTTTGAATAGCCAGTGATAAGTGGGGTAGTTTACTTTATTGTTATTCGGTTCCTGCCTTATATAAGTGGTACATTTTGGATTATTTTCTGCTTAAATTCTGAGCTTTGGCCAGCTAAGACCTACATGAAATCAAATCAACTGGACTTATAAGTGAATTTAAGTAGATCTTTATCTGCTTTTTTTTCAAACAATCCAGTATTTAAATCGATTTATTTGTGTTGCATTGAATACTGTCTAGCTGGAAGTTGTGGCTCTGCTTTTTCAGTTAATGCTTGTTAGAATTCTTGAATAGCCAGTGATAAGTTGGGGGTATCTGTACTTTTTTTCAAATAATACAGCATTTAAATTAATTTATTTGTGTCGCATTGAATACTATCTAGCTGGAATTTGTGGCTCTGTTTTTTCAGTTAATGCTCGTTGGAATTCTTGAATAGCCAGTGATAAGTGGGGCTATCTGCACTTTTTTTCAAATAACACAGCTTTTAAATTGATTTATTTGTGTTGCATTGAATACTATCTAGCTGGAAGTTGTGGCTCTGTTTTTTCAGTTAATTCTTGTTAGAATTCTTGAATAGCCAGTGATAAGTAGGGGTAGTTTACTTCATTGTTATTTGGTTCCTGTCTTATATAAGTGGTACATTTTGGATTATTTTCTGCTTAAACTCTGAGCTTTGGCCAGCTAAGACCTACATGAAATCAAATCAACTGGACGTATAAGTGAATTTAAGTATCTCTTTATCTGTCCTTTTTCAAATAATACAGCATTTAAATTGATTTATTTGTGTTGCATTGAATATTATCTAGTTGGAAGTTGTGGCTCTATTTTTCAGTTAATGCTTGTTAGAATTCTTGAATAGCCAGTGATAAGTGGGGGTACTTTACTTCCTTGTTATTCATTTCCTGCCTTATATAAGTGGTACATTTTGGATTATTTTCTGCTTAAAGACTGAGCTTTCACCAGCTAAGACCTACATGAAATCAAATCAACTGGACATATAAGTGAATTTTAGTAAATCGTTATCTGCCCTTTGTTTCAAATAATACAGCATTTAAATTGATTTATTTGTGTTGCATTGAATACTATCTAGCTGGAAGTTGTGGCTCTGTTTTTTCAGTTAATGCTTGTTAGAATTCTTGAATTACCTGTGATAAGTGGGGGTAGTTTACTTCATTGTTGTTCGGTTCCTGCCTTATATAAGTGGTACATTTTGGATTATTTTCTGCTTGAACTCTGAGCTTTGGCCAGCTAAGACCTACATGAAATCAAATCAGCTGGACTTATAAGTGAATTTAAGTAAATCTTTATCTACACTTTTTTCAAATAATACAGCATTTAAATTGATTTATTGGTGTTGCATTGAATACTATCTAGCTGGAAGTTGTAGATCTGTTTTTTCAGTTAATGCTTGTTAGAAATCTTGAATAGCCAGTGATACGTTGGGGTATCTGCACTTTTTTTTCAGATAACACAGCATTTAAATTGATTTATTTCTGTTGCATTGAATACTATCTAGCTGGAAGTTGTGGCTCTGTTTCATCAGTTAGTTCCCCACCCATCCTCCCTGCTTTTGTTTTGGTGTTAATCTTGGTGGCTTTGAAACTTCTTTTCCCTTTTGTAAATTTGCATTTTGGATACTCTTCCTGGGCCAATCTCATTTGCTCACTCAAAAAAAGTGCACTTTTTCATCTGCTTTTTCTGTATTTGTGTTTCTTCCTACTTTATTTTGCTTTTGCATCATCTTAAAAGTACTCAATTGTATTTATTACTGCTTGGTGTAACTATCATTCTAAGCCTTTTGGTTTAAGCTCTTGGGCTTCAGAACAGTTGTTTTACATTAAGAAGGTTTGTGGTCTGCATTGTTGTGGCAGGACAGGTAGCTTACATCCTTTTAAGTTGGGAACTGCTGATTGAAGGCTGAGTGTCTGTTATTCTAAAAGTGTATTAGTTCTGGTTTAAGCAGTTGGGCTTCAGGCCAGTTATTTTACATTAAGAAGTTTCGTGGTCTGCACTCTGGTGGGAGGAGAGGCTGGACTCTCCCCTTCTGAGCTGGGAATTTCTTGTTAAAGGCTTATAGTGGCTGCTTATTTGAACTGTTTCTTACTGAAATTGGTGCGCCTTGTTTGCTGTAGCATAGACTAAATCCAGGCTTGCTGAATCTAGCTTTGTTTGTATAACTTGAGCACTAATCCAGGCCTGCTTTTTTGTAGAAGGTTCCCCTGCACCCCAGTGGCAGGAGTGTGCAGTTAAAACTTGTCTGATTCAAGACTACAGGAACAGGGCTCAGTTTTTAGATTTTTTTTACTGGTTAATTGGGTAATTTGTTTAAAAACATTTTCTGATTGCTTGTAGTCATCTAAAGCTGTTTTAAGTGTATTTTATTACTGTTTGTAGTCGTTTAAAGCTGTTTAAAGTGTATTTTTTTACTGTTTTTGCCTTATCTTTTCATAAAAAAATGTCCTTGTTTCCCACCTTTCTAAGCTAGTACAGTCCAGTTTTCAGGCTAGTGCTGAATTCAGGGCTGTTACAGTTTTCTGAGTTGCCCATACCTTACTTGGATAGATGGAGGTTTCTCTGTTCACCTGTTAGAGAGGGAGCTTTGAGCAGCCATCTGTCCCTCGAGGAGTGGTTCCAGCCCAGAATTTAGTAGTTTGTGGGCCATTTTTGGCAAATTTCTATCTCTTTCATTTCCCAGCTGTAAAAACCATGTTTGCACGGTTTTGCACGTCCGGGCAGCGCCGGTTAGCTAGGGCTAAATTTATCCTGGCTCCACCAAGTCTCCTCTTCAGTTTTTTCCCTTGAAAGTAGTCTAACACTCAACCTAAGCACTGAAAAAGCATCCTACAGTCCAGCACTTGCTCAGACCTAATAGCAAGCACTAATATACCCCGCCACTTGATTGTACAGCAGGGCAAGGCTCATTATTCACCCCTCACCAACCAAGTGACTATGCAGCTCACCCTACTATTCAGACATGACCAAAGGGCAATTTCAGGTATACCCTGCAGTCCAGCTGGTGAACCTGGGTATCCTGAGGCAATGTTACATTTGCCTTATGTACACAGACAACCCTCTCCTTCTACTACAAAACAGTAACATATGCGAGAGATGCAATTATATAGCTAAATTGGAGGCTAAGCTGTCTCCACCCAAGACTGGAACAGGCAGTCATGAAGAGAAGGTTAACACTTGCACCACACCTCCAACCTCAAATAGACATACTAAACCAGCACTGGCAAAAAATACACATAAATACATGAAATCATACTCGGAGGCTCTAAATAAAAACCTGCAAAAGCATCATAGACCTCCAAAGCAGACACCCAAAAAAAACCTACACCTCCCATCACAAACCAGACAACACATAAAACACAAAATCAGTGTGTCGCACAATCACAGCTGTTAAGGTGAAATAACATACCTAACACACTAGTAATAGGTGACTCTATAGTCAGGCACACTGATGTCCCACTCACTAGGCTGGACAGGTTACTGTTAGCTGCCTGTCGGGAGCCAGAATCCGCCACATAACACAAGCACTCAGGTCACTCCAGAACAACTACAAATATGACTCTGTCATTGTTCATGTTGGTATGATTGACCTGAGATGTACCTCCCTGGATTACATGAAAAGAGACATGGAAGAGCTCTCTGATCATGTAGCCCAGGCAGGTATGACCCTGACCCTGAGTAGCATCCTGCCCTCACCAAGAATGATACCGCAATATAAAGAAAAAAATGATCAATTTCAACAATTGGCTAAGCTTCTGGTGTCATTCAAAGGGGATCCAGTGTCTGTCAGCCTGGGATGACATGGTCGACAGGCCTCATTTCTTTGCAAGAGACGGCTTGCACCTGTCAACACTAGGCTTTTGAATACTGGCCAAGGCTCTTGCTGCCCCCATAGTGCCTTTTTTTAGGCAAGGCTCAAAAGTCAAACCCACCTCCGTAAACAGCACAAATAAAAAAATGAGGGTTATGCTACTCAATGCTAGGAGTTTAAATCTCAAAATGCATGCGCTCGAAGCACTCCTCAGTATGGAGAACATTGACATCTGGCAGTAACTGAAACCTGGTTCAAGGCTCCACAGAGCACCCCAGCACTACCGGGCTACAACTCATACCACACATTTCAGCCACAGAACATGGACCGAAAGACAAAAGGAAGGGGTGTATCCATATTCATCAAGGATACCTACACCTCCAAGTTAGTGGCGCAGCATGATACCTCCGAGATCATCCATGTGCATCTAACATCAGGCAAATCTGCATTGCAAATTGTGGCCTGCTACAGATCACCCTCCATGACCCAGGACCACCACTCTGCCTTTCTGGAGACACTGGAAAACATGAAGGTCCTACCGAACACCCTGATATTGGGTGATTTCAATTACTCTACCGTTAACTGGGAAAACTACTCAAGTACAAACTCCCAGGTCCAGCGCTTCCTGGAATTTATCAACTCAAATGCCCTGGATCAGCTGATAAACTCCCCTACCTGAGGTGAAAACATATTGGACCTGGTCATCACCAACATGGGCAACAGGTTTTCCACACCAGAGGTCAACCCGTCACTGGTTAGATCAGACCATAAACTAATCACCCTGGATGTCCACACCACACCACCTCCTCCAACCAAGGAAACCACAGTGAAAAACTTTTCTATAGCAAACTTCACCTTACTTAAGACAGAGGTGGTAAGTTTCACAGCCGCCATGCTAAAGGATAACAATATCCAAGATGCAGGAACCTTTACAAATGCACTCTATGAGCACCTACAAGGATGCATGGATCGTGCCATCCCTAGCAAAACCAAGACTCACTCCCCTAAGAGAAGGAAACCAGTCTGGTGGACCCCTGCCATAAACAGGCTATCAATAGAAGGAGGAATCTAGTTCAGAAAAAAAGCAAATCCCAAGAAGGAAAGGCATCCCCTGATCAGTATCAGTAAGAAACTAAAGTCCCTCATACAATCCTCCAAGGCTAACTTCAAAAGAAAAATAGCCAAGGATTCGAAAGATAACCACAAAGCCATCTTTAGCTATGTCAAGAATCTAAGTGGCAACTCACAGATATGCTCTGAGCTAGTGCAAAATAGCACAAAATATACTGAACTCACTGATATTTCCAACATCCTGGCAGATATATTCAGTGCAAACTTCACCCCCTCTCACCCCAAAAAAAACAAAAAACAATACCGGAAAAGTGTAGTGTCCCGGAAATCACAGATGCACAGGTGAAAACTGCCCTTTCCAAAGCCAAAAGCACAGCATCGATGGGGCCAGATGGTGTCCCAGGCTGCGTCTTGCACGAACTATAGAATGAACTAACCCCCCCCCACCTAAACACACTGTTCAACCTCAGCCTCTCTACAGGCTATGTGCCCATATAATGGCGCACAGCAACGGTTATTCCACTCCACAAAGGAGAGGCCACAACTGACCCAGATAACTATCGCCCCATAAGCCTTGTCTGCAAGGCTATGGAGCGCATCATCATGGAACTCATTAACAAAGACATTGCGAACCTCCAAACACTTGACCCAACCCAGTTCGGCTTTGTTAAGGGCAAATCATGCCTACTAAACCTGGTTGACTTCTTCGAGACAGTCACCATGGCCATAGATGAGGGGAAGGTAGTTCACACAGCCTACCTTGACCTCGCCAAGGCTTTTGACACCATTCCCCACTCTGGAATTATAGAAAATCTCACCAGCCTGAACATAAACCCCTACGTCATGAGATGGGTTGCCAGCTGGCTTACAGACAGAACTCACACAGTATGGAATAGTGGGCTCCAGGTCCGACTCTAAACTAGTCACAATTGGTGTCCCACAAGGCTCGTTCCTGGGACCCCCACTGTTCGACATATACTTCTCAGAAGTACAGACAAACACAGGAGGAGTATGGCTAACCAAGTTCGCCGATGACTGCAAACTGGGAGCCATATTTGTCTCTCCGGCTGACACGGACATTCTCCAAAAGGGCCTTACTGAGACAGACACCTGGTGTCAAAGTCATGGTCTCAAGCTAAATGCCAAAAAATGTATAGTCATCCCGTTTGGGAAAAACAAAACACCCATGAATTACCACATAGGTGGCAGCCCCCTTAATACAGAAGAGGTAATAAGAGATCTGGGGACCCAGTTAGATAGTAATCTCTCCTTTGACAATCATATTGCCAAAGTAGTTAGGAAATCCTTCTATGTAGCCCATCTAATTACTAAAGGGTTCACATCTAGAAATAAAGAGGTTATAGTGCTATAGTGCCCCAATACTCATCACTCATCAGACCCATCATAGAGTGCAATGCCTCGTTTGGGATGTACCTCACAAGACACTTCCAACAGCTGGAAAGCCACAAAAGTACCTCACCAAGAGGATTACTGGTCTCAAATATATGTCCTATGCAGCCCGACTGGAAAAACTCCAGCTGTACTCAGTAGCATATCGCTTACTCAGAGGTGATCTCTGCATGACTTACAAAGCCATGTCCAACTGAGAATTGATGGACATGCTCCACCTAAAGAAATCCAAGTCACTGTGAGCCACTTGCTCTAGTGAACTAAACCTCACCACAACAATAAATAGAACATGCTGGAGGGATAGACAGAGACTCCCCATGCTTTGGAACAAAATTCCTAACTACATTAGGCAGAGCCCCTCACTAACACTCTTGAAGAGAAACCTTGACGAGTGGATGGGTGACAGAAAATACACCCCTGGGATCACTTAATTGGCTCTTCTTGACAGAGGCTCAGTTAATTAATCAGTGGGGCGGTGAAAGCTGACACACTCTGGCTAGGCTTATAAATGCCCTCGGGCAGATAGCCTAGTACCTACCTATGAACCTGAGCAGACTAAGGTTGAATCGTCTGTGTATTGAATGATTTTAGCATCAGGAATAGCAGTGTGAAAGTTATTGATGCAGATGTTAAAAAGCATTGGCCCAAGGATGGATCCCTGTGGTACACCAGTTGGGATAGGTAGGAAGGAAGAGATGGAGTTCTTCCATTTGACTGCCTGTGATCTGTCTGATAGATTGCCTGAGAACCAGGATAAAGCATTATGTGAGAGATTAAGGTTTGAGAGATGACAGAGAAGGTGCTTGTGGGAAACAGTATCAAAGGCTTTAGACAGATTGAGTAAAACAGTAGAAACTAAGTGTCCTGAATCTTGGTCTTGATTGACAGTTTCTAGGAAAGAGAGTAGAGTGGTTATTGTGCTATGGCCAGGATGGAAGCCATGCTGGGTAGGAGTGAGAAGATTGTTTTGGGTTAGAAAAGGCATAAATTGGAGGTGGATGCATTTTTCTAGGATTTTGGAGATTGGTGAGAGCAAAGCAATGGGACGAAAGTTTGAGATGCTGGTATTTATGCCTCCTTTATGAAGAGGAAGGATATAAGCTGAGCGCCAGAGTTTGGGTACGTATGATTCTTTTCTGAATCGGTTGATAATGATGCTGATTGGGAGAGGAATGCCATCAGCAGCACATTTTAGGAAGGAAGAGGGAATATTGTCGGGAGCATTAGAGCAAGGTTTAAGTTTGGACACAAGTTTTTTTATAAAGTTAGTGGAGGTGAGTTTGATTTCAAACAGATGAGGTGAGTTAGAAGGGGGAGAGTGTAGAGCAGTTGGGTTATTATTTGGAAATGTCTTGGTGAGGGTAGTAATAGTGTCTATGAAAAATGAGTTAAATTCAGAGCCTAGTTTGAGGTCAGATTTACTTGGGTCAGGACAGGATATATTCTTGGAGCCTGGATTGAGGAGTGAGTTTATTGAGTTCCAGAATTTTTGGTTTTTTTTATTGTTATTGGACTGAAGTTTGATATAGTAGGATTTTTTTGTTTTTGGTGGTTAGTCATTTTGCATGGTTGCGGAGCTGTTTATATTGGAGCAATGTATTGGCCAGTTTATTGTTTTGGTAAAGCTTCCATAGTTTGTCTCTGTGGTGCATAATCTGTTTTGTTTCTTTGGATAGTTAAGGAGCAGTTTTAGTTTTTATCCTTTTGTTTCTTAGTGGGGCTAGTGAGTTTAAAGTATTAAGGAAGACAGAGTTGAAGTATTCTATAGCCTTGTCAAGAGGAAGGATGTTTAGAATTTGCCAGTTCATTTGTTTGAAAGTATTTGAGACAGTAGTTGGGTTGAAGCTACTGAGGTTACGAGTTTGAATGTATTGTTGCTGGTGTGGGGAGGAACTAGTTGAGCTATGCATGAAGGCTGGGAGGTGGTCGCTAAAGGTATCAGGAGTTGTGCTAGAATTGTTTATTTTATTTGGATCTAAGACCAGGATCCAGTCTATAGTGGATCCAGGAGGGTTTATTTTGTTAGGTCGAGTGATGGAGAGGATTATTTGAGTGAAGTTATAGAGGTTAATGGATAGGGAGGGAGAGGGGCAATTGATTTTATTCCTGTCAATATTCACATCACCAAGGATATAGGTTTCATTGTTAATTTCAGTAGAGGCCCATAGGAGAATATTTTCAAGTGTAGAGATATTGTTACCATGTGAGATATATAGGTCAATGATGCAGATATTTTTATGTTTATTTAGTTTTAGAATTCCAGCAGTTAGTTCATTGTTCTGGAATTGAGCAATTGGAATTTGTAGGGGAATTAAGGTAAGAAGGTTGGAGTAGACTAGGGCAGTGCCTCAACCTTTTTTATTTAGTCGGTCATTTCTGAGACAATGAAATCCTGGGGGCAGAATCTCACAGTTGGAGATAAAGGGCTTGAGCCAGTTTTCGGAGATGGCTAAGATATCTGGTTGGTTATGGCTTCATCAAGCTTGAAATTGGTGTACTTTGTTGTTTAGACTTTGTGCATTAATTGTAAAAATCTTTAGGGTGTTGAGACAGGAGGAAGAGGGTAAGGGATGAGTGTTGTTAATAAAGGATATAAGACCAGGGTTAGGATGGGTATCACCAGCTTGGACTAGGTTGTTGAAAGAGATATCCTTTAACCATATTGGTCTGCCAGGCATGAATTTTAGTAGAATGTAGATTGGAGTAGGTGACAGTGTCCTGACTTTAGAGGAGAAGAGTTTAGGGTGGAATAGGTGCAGAGGGTTGGCCTGAATGAGAGAAGAGGAGATAGAGTGGAAATGGAAGTAAGAGTGAGGGAGAAGGTGGGTTTGTATGGTAGTTGTCTTTGTAGGTGGTATTGGACAATCATAGGTGGAATATGAGGTAGCATAGTATAAGGGAAGTAGGAACAGAACGAAGAGTCTGGGGAACTGGAGGGTGTGATAACTAGAGGAGAGCATGTTGGAGAAAAGAGAGAGTGGTATGAGTGGTTAGGACAATAGAGAAGGCTATGAAGAAGAAAGGGTTTAAAAAGTGATGGAGGTATTCTAGAGGTTTAAGGGAAGAGGAGGGGACTATAATTATTGGATGGAGTACATATTACAGTGTTTAAGAAGGATGGTTGTAGGTGGGAGTAGTAATGAGGGGGGAGTTGGTATTGGGTAATTAGGCTGAGAGGGTGGGGTAAGATAGGAATAAAGCTAGGAGTACTGGGGGCGGGTGGGAATTGGGAGTGGGGTAGGGGAGCAGAGTGAGCCCATAGGGTGAACAGAGCGGGAAATAACACTAGAGGTCAGTATGGCAGAAAAAGTATCAGCAAAGAACAGTTTAAAGGCTGTAGCTGGAAGGTATGAGCTAAATATTTCCAGCCAGAAAATAAAGGCTGCCTTTACAGAGGGTGGTTTAGCAGGGGGAAGAAGATATTTACAGTCTAAGAATATTAACTCACAACCATTTGTGAAAAAATAAAACTTGTTGGGATTATAAAGAATATCTAGGATTTATATTGGTAGATGCTGCCACCTAATGGTAGAAGGAGATAGCAAACAGCAGGAATAGTCAGACTAGTCTTAGGTTTAAATATATTCTAGGTTAGAAATAGGAGGGGATAGGGCAAACGGGCTGCTGTAGGCACACACGGGAGGGCAGACTAACTCTATAGATAGTACATCAAGTCTACATTTAATTAGTGTTAAGCAACATACGTTTACACAATCTTGTTGGGGGGGGGGGGTCTTCTCAGTAGTATTTTTCTAAGTACCAGGCAAGCTGGCTAATTCAGGCTGTCTTCAGGTGATGGCCGAAGGTATTCCTTTTGCGTTTAAAGCAGGGAGGGAGCACCTAGGATGGATTACTCTAGAGGAGAGGGAGACAACACTGAGTTTGTCAGTATTGCAGATGTAGAGGAGAAGATAGCAGGTAAGGGATGTTTAGAGAAGAAGGGAGGGTGTAACAAAGCACAGTAGTAGAGAGAGGCTATGGTTAGTTGAGGCTGGAGCAAGTATGCAGAGGAAGATTAGGTTTAGGGGATTAACAATGGAAAGCAGCAGCCATTATGCTATGAACAATACAAGTTAGGCAATATAGGCTCCATTAAATAGAACAAAACATACATGCAGCAGTTCAGCATGCTATCAGTGATGCTAGTCTATTTGAGAGGACAGGGATGTACAGCAGTAGAGCCAAATATAAGCAGCAGAAAGCAAGGGGTAAATGATAAAGTAATACTATAAAATCTCTAAACAGTGCAATATATAGTGCTCAACAGACTAACACGGTAAACTATGATATGTTCATGTTGTGCAATAACTTGTGCTGAACAGTTTTCAGAACAATATAAAAGCCATATGGTGCCCTTATAGAGACAAATGGAAAAGAAAAATAGCTGCTAATCCAGTAATTACGCTAAAAGCTCTAGTAGGACCATTGATCCACCTTAAAAGATAAATAAAGGCCTTCAACGATATATGTTCATTGGCGTACTTTTAACAGGACATCTGGAGAGCAGGCTAGGCCAGCAAAGTGCAACAGTCGAGCCCTGTATACTCAGACTAAAGTAATGCAGCTGGCAACAACATAAAAAGAGACCCACTCATCCCAAAAAGCAGCTTACAGCTGCTAAGCCGGTAATTAACCTAAGCAAAGGGCAAATGACACTGTACAAAGCAAGCAGTCAAACAGTACAGTATATAGGGCAAAACGGTCCCCAAAACTGTATAGAAGCTGTGTGGAGCCCTTATAGTTACAAATGGAAAAAAAATGGCTGCTAAACCTGATTTTAAGTGGAAGGCTTGAAGGGGGATTGTTACTCCACCTTAAGAGGCTATCTGGCATTCAGCGATGCACTTTGGTTGGCGTCCTTTTAACAGGACATCATTACAACAGGTTTCTGGTAATGACAAGTCAGCAGTATTCAGTCACGCCCCTTGTACCCATACTAAATGAATGCAGCATTAGTCAGTGTAGAAAAGTGCCTAACTCGTCCCAAAAGCAGTTTGCAGAGGTCAAAAACACATGTAGGTCACAGATAAATTAAGCCGTCAGTACGAGGCCAACAATAACCTTACAACACAGTTACAAACATTGCATTGGAGTGATAGCCATCAGCACAAGGATGACTAATGCTGCATTCATTTAGTATGGGTACAAGGGGCGTGACTGAATACTGCTGACTTGTCATTACCAGAAACCTGTTGTAATGATGTCCTGTTAAAAGGACGCCAACCAAAGTGCATCGCTGAATGCCAGATAGCCTCTTAAGGTGGAATAACAATCCCCCTTCAAGCTTTCCACTTAAAATCAGGTTTAGCAGCCATTTTTTTCCATTTGTAACTATAAGGGCTCCACACAGCTTCTACACAGTTTTGGGGACCGTAAAAACGCGTAGTGTAGCACAATAGTTGCTTAGAGGCTTGCAAATCATAGACAGATATGCTGAAAAGACCTACCGGGAGGTGAAAACAAGCAGCCTAAACCGCAGGACCAGCACAGAGGAGCTGTGGATGCTCAGGTCAGGATTTAAAAATGGCACCACAGTCTGTGGGATATATAAGTAAACTCCAGGAGGAAACTGGCTACAGGGGAGGGGATAGGTGGAGGGAAGGTGGTTGGACTAGAGGGGTAGAAAGTAGGAGGGACTAAAGGGGTGGAAAGTTGGTAGGAAGAACAGTTCCAGGAGGGGGGGGGGTTACCAGAGGTGAGTATGGCAGAAAAAGTATCAGCAAAGAGCAGTTTAAAGGCTGTAGTTGGAAGGTATGAGCTAAATATTTCCAGCCAGAAAATGAAGGCTGCTTTTACAGAGGGTGGTTTAGCAGGGGTGAGAAAATATTTACAGTGTAAGGATATTAACTCCCAACCAACAGTTGAGCTGATCTATCCTGCTCTCTCACAAGTGGTCCCTCAACCCTCTTGTAGTAGTAGAGCAGATATTCAGCCTCTGAGGCCATCCTTGTTGTGATCTCTGCACGTCTCCCCTAAACACAAAATGTAACAAATTCTTCACTTTGATCTTCCATGAGGGGGAGTCACCCAGGGACACACTGACTCACCATTGGCCCCCGGGAATTCTGCATAATGGAAAAGCTCACTCAGACTCTGCCATAGATTGCCGTCAGGAAAAGGTTAGTTTGTCTTTGCTTTCTTGTATTTTGTATTGCTTCATTATCTTCTGTTTTGTATATTGCAGGTTATTTTCTTTACACTGTGTTTTATTTGTGTTCTGCTTTTAATTACATATTTAAACTAGGAAAGAAACCACAGTTTTTTCTCGTGTGAGTCACATTGAACTGTCTTTCTAATTGCCTGCCCCTTATGGTAATTTGACCACATATTTCCTTTCCTCTCCTCTTTTATTGGCTATTGTGAGTAAGTAAAAATTATCATTTTGTGAAATCACTTCTCTTCAGCTGTTTAAATTTATTGGCTATCCTTCTGTATTCCATAGAGCTAGAATACAAACTGGCCACCCCCTTCCAGTCTATCTTGCTCTTTTAAAATTAGTGACTTTCCACTTAGATTGTTAAAGCTTAAGTTACCCCTCTTTCATATATAACTGCTTACTGCACACTGCAACTCTTATAATGTTGACCCATTTTTCCACCTTACCGTTAAAATCTGCAACATCTAGTCCAAGACCAGCAATTACTGGAGAGCCCACATTCTGCCTATCAGTAGTCATCTTGGGATTAGTGCTTCTGTTTTGTTCCTGGTGTGAAAAGGAACATAGGGACATCACTTCCTGGTGACTGTTGGTCATGCTTCTTGGGTGACAGCTTGGAATTTGTGCTTATATTTTGCTCCTGGTGAGAGAAGGAGCAGAGTGCATATATTCCTGACTGTTTCTGATTTGGCAGTGAGTGTCTGTATTGGACCTTGTGGATTGGTCTGGTGGCTATTCAAATCATCTAGCAGGGAAAGGCTACTACAAGGCTATAGACTCTTGCATGATCTGGGACAACACTGTTGATCACCAAAGAGCCTGTGGCCTGCTTCTCATCTCAAGATTGATGCTGCTGCTTTGCTTCTGGTGAGAGAAGAAGTTAAGGAGCATTGTATCCCAGCAGTGTGAAGCTATGGTGAAGCCAGCACTAGTAGTAACGAGGCAGTGGTCATTCAGTCAAATCCCCTCTTTTCGTCATTCTTGACAAAGCTAATTCTTTCTTGTCAGTAAGTACTGCTTGATTAGCTGCTGTCTAACGTAACTTCAGAATATATCCGTAAATACTTCATCCATAAATCATCAGGGTCTACTTATTAGTTTCCTTTCAAATGTTTGTCAGTGCCCTATATAGACACAGGCATCTTGAGTTGACATTTTTCCTGTAAAAGATCCCTTGAAATTTCACCAGTACCTAGATGGACACAGGGCAGCTAGTTTGCAGTGACAAGCACTGCCCCCAGAGTTGCAAACTAGATACTCCTGACATTACTTTATAGTCTCACTGTCATCATCTAATCAATAAAATTGTCCTGTTGCCATGGTTATGAACTTTCCCACTATCCCCTTTACCAGCTTGGTGGACATGGGCATCCCAAGGCAATGAACAAATTGGCTCAAGATTACTGACAACCAGCTAATTCTCAAACAAATTGATATGGTATGTGACAGATGCATTTACACGTCACTGGAGGCAATGCTGTCACATAAAAGCACTGCTAATGTCAATTAGGTTTTCAGCAGTAGGCACGCTGCACCCATCACAAACAGTTCAAAGTAGACACACAGACCCACATATGCTGAGACACTTAAATGTAACTTTTTTAAGCCCTAAAGACCTTCAAAACAAAGTACATATAACATATACCCTCAGAAGCACCGAATGCACTCTTTCAAAACAACACCCACATAAACACATACAACCACATCTCATGGAGCCTCTACTTCAAAGCTCATAAGGCAAGCCACTACACAATCCAACATGCTGGTAATTGGAGACTCCATTGCAAGACACACTGATGTCCCTTGCATCAGGCTGAGTAAGGAGAAAGTCACAGTTGCTTATCAGGGGCCAGGATCCATCACATTACACATGCACTCAGGTCATTGGATTACAAGTACCAGTATGACTCAGTCATAGTCCATGAGGGTGTAAATGACTTGAGATATACCTCCCTAGACTACAGCTGTCAGAATTTATGTCCAAGGCTAGTATGAGTCTAGCACTGAGCAGCATTTTACCTTCTTCAAGGATGATGCCACAATGCGAATAAAAGACAACTGACTTTAATAATCGGCTTAATTTTTGGTGTCATTCTAAGGGGGTGCAATATATGTCAGCATTGAAGGAGATGGTCAGTAGAATATAAGCTGCTTTCTCAGGGATAGTCTATACCTGTTTCCTCTAGACTTTTGAGTATTAGCTAAAACACTGTACTCCCCATAGTACCTTTTTTAGGCAATGCCAAACTTGAAAGTGCTTCCTACATAACAAATCAAAAGTAAGAAAATCTAAAGGTGTTAGTGTTCAATACTAGGAGTCTAAACAAAAAACTCTACTCCCTACAAACTCTCCTCACCTAGAGAATACTGACATCTGTGCAGTCACTGAGATTTGGTTTAAAGCCACGGAGAGCACACCCGCAGTTCAGTGCTATAATGCCTTCCACAAATTTAGACCAGCTACAATACAGATATACTAAAGGTGGAGTTGTCTCAATTTTCATCAAGGCTGGTCAAAAAGAACAATGTACCTGAGCTACTCTATTCAAATCACCATAGCCAAAATCACATACCATTTCTTTGCAAGCTATAGGTCCACCCCTATGACCTAGGAAAGCCATAAACATGTATTTAAACTTATTAGAAACACTCACCATTCAACCTAATACCATCTTCATGGTGACTTTAATTACCCCCTCTATTAACTGGGTATCATATATATATATATATATATATATATATATATATATATATATATATATATCACTAAACGTGCAGGCACAGAGATTCCTGAATTTTGTAATCACAAACTCCGCAGACCAGATTGTTAATACACCGACCAGGAGTACAAAGATACTGGATCTGGTCCTCACTAATATGGGGGAGTGCTGCACACCTCCTAGTGTAATGTCATCCTTGGTCAGGTCAGACCACAAACTGGTCTTCTTTGAAGTAAAAATAAAACATGGACCCCAGCTAACCCTGGAATATTCAGGAACGACTCTAACTACCTACTATTAAGTGATAACCTGGTAAAATTTCAAGCCCCCATAAACATTGAGAATACTGCTGTATACGCAGAAGTGTTCACAGAAACCCTATAGAAGCATGTCACTACACCAGGAAAAAGTACAGAACTAACTCAAAATTCAAGCCACCCTGGTAGAATCACAACATCAGTAGGCTGTATAACAGAAGGAATAAAATCATGGTAAAAATTAAGAGGTATATCCCCCAGCAGGATAAAAGCACTCTCATCAAACTAAACAAACAATTTAGAGGGTAAATTACATCTACCAAAGTCAAATTTGAGGTACGTTTGGTTTTTCAGGCCAAGGATAACCACAAGGCATTCTTTAGCTATGTCCGCAACCTTAAAGGCAATGCACAATTGTTTGCAGAGCTCATTGTTAATGGAACCACCTATACTGAACCAGATAACAACACAACAGGATAGAGCAATGGACACACAAATTAAGGAGAAACCAATGGCGCAGGAAGCATCTAATCAGTTGACATATGAAGATACTTTGGAGCATCCTATAGAAAACCAGTAAAATGTTCAGTTGGAGCTATACAGCAAAGGAAAGAACGGGAAACTGTGGCAACTCTGACACAGTTAATGTCCTGGAGTGATAGGCCAGTGAGTTCCAATATGAAAGAGCAATGGATGAGACAGGGTGAAAATGAACAGAATGTGGCACAGGAAGAAGCTCTGGAGCATTCTATAGAATGCTCACAGGAAATGGTGAACAAAGAATGTGCCCTCAGTTTAGAAGAAAATGATCTGAGAGAAGAGTTGTTTTATTTAATAGAGATGGATAGACATATTAGAATCAATGAAAGAGATAGATGCAGAAGGTCAATAAAACCCAAAAAGTTAGAAATCTGATAAAAATAAATGAACATAATAATTAGGACTGTCCATAGAGATTCATGTGACATAACAAAAGTAAATAGGATATATTACTGTGCAGCCAAATTAATAACAGATAACGTCCCACCACAAGAACACAGGGTAGTAAGGAAAAGGATGGGGAGAAATCGAATGCCATCATGGAAGTATCGAATAGAGAAAACTGTAAAGCAATTAAGACAAGAAGTGTCACTGTTAGAAGAGTATAGAAGAGGGAACAGATCAACAAAAATACTCAGAAAGATAGACATGATAAAAGCAATCCACAGTACTGTAACGGATCAGGATTTATGATATACTATCACAAATAAAAAACAAAAAATATCAGCACAGGGAGAAAAACTTAGAAGATACATAGATAAATATAAAGGAAAAATACAAAATAAGCAATTTATTGATGACCCAAAAAAGTTTTATAGACAATTGTGAAACAAGGTAAAAGAAATTGAAAGACCACCAAAAAAGAAGGAACTATATATATTTTGGAGAAATATTTATGAAGATCCTGTGGAATATAAATATGCTAAATGAATAGAGGATATAAAAGAAAGAATAAGAAGTTCAAATGCACAGGATATGAAATGGGATGAAGTAACGGTGAGAGAGATTGAAACAAAGTTAAGAAAAGCCTCTAATTGGAAAACTCCAGGTCCAGATGCAGTACCTAACGTCTGGCTAAAAGTATTAACATCTTGCACAAAGATTTAGCCATGAATAAGAACTGTTTATATGTGCACTGCAAACAGACACCAGCCTGGCTAACAACAGGGAAAAGAATGCTTCTACTTAAGAGTGAACCTGCAAGCTACCCTAAAAACTATAGACCAATAACTTGCCTTCTGACGACATATAAACTGTACACTGGAATTGATGCCGACAGAGTTTATACTCATTTAGAAGAAAACTCACTTATGGTAATAGAACAAAAAGGTAATAAAGAAAAGTCATATGGAACAAAGGGTAATTTGTTGTTAACTAAAGTCACAGTGGAGAACTGTAAAAGGGAGAGTAATCTAAGTATGGTATGGCTAGACTACAAAAAAGCATTCAACAGTATTCCATGTTCATGGATAAAATAGCGCTTAAAAATGTGTAAGTTACACCTTACACTGATAAACTAGATCACAGTGACCATGAAACAGTGGGAAACCACTTTGCAGTTAAGTCATGATAAAGGACAAATTATCATTCCAGGGATAAATATACAAAGGGGGATATTCCAGGGTGACTCTCTGTTACCGCAACTCTTTTTCCTTGCCCTTAACCCACTAAGCTGTCTGCTTAACAGATTAGGTCACGGCTATATTTTGGCTGCTCCCAGAAAGCAACAAAGTGTAAAGACTTCTCATCTGCTCTTTGCCGATGATTTAAAACTGTATAGCTCATCAGATGGGGAACTGAATGCACAACTGTAAGTAGTCAAAACTTTTTCAGATGATATAAGAATGTCCTTTGGTCTTGATAAATATGCAAAAGCAACCTTTAAAGCAGGAAAGGTGCAGCACCAAGAAAACATCAGTTTGGACAAGAATGTGATATAAAAGAACTTGAGCAAGAGGGAGTGTATAAATATTTGGAAACTGATGAAGGATCAACAATAAAACATGAACAAATGCAAATAAAACTCAGTAAGGAATAATATGAAGACTTAAATTAATCCTGAAAACAGCATTGACATCTAGGAACAAAGTTCAAACTATAAACCAGTTTGCACTTCCTGTCCTAACTTACAGTTTTGGAGTGATTGACAGGCCCCAAAAGGTGTTGGATGCATAGACAGGAAAACAAGAAGGATGTTTCATGCTCATCAAACGATTTATAAAAATCAGTGCATATCAAGATTATATATTCCCCATTCTGAAGGAGGTATGGACCTCCTTGAAATTGATTACATGTCTAGATCTGCAGTCGTGGGACTAATACATATCTGCTGACCTCACAAGACCCAAACATAGTGAAAGTTTTGAAACATGAGGGGAATAAATCCTAGATGACTTCCCTGGTTAGTCTAGCAGAAGCGTATTGGTGTCAAGCGGGAATGGAAATCAAACCAGAAGTATTTTATTTTACATTAGTTGACCGGGCTAGTCTAACTGGATACATGTCCATTTTCAGTAGAGAATATAGTGTGTACCGCCAACAAAGTAGTTATCCGAACCCAGTACCTAGTAGCTCGAACAGTACGGAGATAAAATAATATAAGATCTCTGTTCTGGACTAATAATAAAAATGAATCTCCACCAAATGAACTGTGTAAAACGAGATTTAATCCACTCTGCACATCAAACAGACATACGATTCACGATGACAAATGCATCCAACATCAAGGGTTAAGCGCTTTCATCTGTCCTAGCCAGACTTCTTCAGAACCATCAATTTACTTTCTTAACTTAGTTTTATACCATGTTTTGGCGCCAAAATTTAATAAATTAATTAATTAGATCACAAAAAACATTAATTATAACATTTGGATGCTTTTAAAACCACATGTATAGCTGTCTTTAAACATTCAAATACATTATATTACCAATACAATACTTTACTTTTATATCTATGTTAAAGCATTCAATATTTAATATTTAATATTTCTATATTTTTTTCTTTGGAATTTATTGAGTTTATATAGTACACAGTCTAACACATAAATCTAGGTATCAATGTATTTCATATGTTATATTAAATGATTCATTTTTATTATTAGTCCAGAACAGAGAGCTTATATTATTTTATCTCCGTACTGTTCGAGCTACTAGGTACTGGGTTCGGATAACTACATTTTCAGTAGAGGCCCGGGGAGATAAGCTCCATGCAAAACAAAAAATAACAAAAACATTTATATTTACAATGAACGTTACAGGTTAACACAGAATTATCATGGAGGTCTTAATACCTCACAATGCAAAATGCAGATACAATACAAAATGCAGGTAGAATACATACTATAACCTGGGGAGATAAGCTCCGAGGATAAAAAAAAAAAGAAATAAAAACATTTATATTTACAATGAACATTACATGTTAACACATAAATTATCAAAGAGGGCAGAATACTTCACAGTGCAAAAAGCAGGTGCAATGCAAATTACAAGAAGAATACAGAATATAACAAAAAAGGCAGCTTATTGTATAATTATATTAATAAAGAGTTGTCACACTATAAGTAAACACAGAGGATGAAAAAAGGTTAGGTATAGAAAATTGTATTGTGGTTAATAAGGAAAGTAGAACTTGTTATTGAGAAGTAAAGGGTAGGCAGTGCCTAGTTTGAAGAGAAAGATGATTAGTCAGGTTTAGTACAGGGGCATAACCAGTGTGTTCTCAGGAAAAGTTTCAGTCTGTTTTTGAAAAGTGATGTAGAGGAAACTGAGGAAAGTTCACTGGGGAGAAGGTTCTAGGATTTTCCAACAGTATTAGTGAAAAGAGAATCCCTAGCCCTGTTATTAGATTTAGAGGTATTTACAAAAAGTTTATGTGATGAGCGCAAGGATTTCAGAGTATTGTAGGGGTTGATCAGGGTAGATAGTATAGGAGTACTGGAAGGTTGGTAAAGAGTCTTATGGGCAATGGTTAGTTGGTGGAATTTAAGCAGGTTCTGAAGTTCAAGCCATCCTAGCTGCTTAAGATTATAACAATGGTGGGTTCTAAATGGGTTGCCTGTAGCAAATCTGGCAATGTTATTGTAGGAGATTTCCTTTTTGGTGAGGTTATTTTTAGATTAGTATATATGGGTGAGGCATAGAGGAGTGTAGAGATTAGATGAGTGTGAGCAATAGTTGTTCTGACTGTTGGTGAAAGGAAGGGTTTGATCCTGTAGAGAGAGCCGAGTTTTTTGTTAGCAGTTTTTATACTATTGTTGATATGGATGTCAAAGTTAAGATTATTGTCTATGGTGATACCAAGTTGTTTGGTAGTTGGGTCTGATGATATAAGAGTACCAGTAGTGGATGTAACTGAGAAATCTATTGGGGATGACTTACAAGTAGGATTAAAAAGGAGGAGTTTAGTTTTTTGGGGGTTTAAGAGGAGGTAATGCTGTGTAAACCATTGTTCTATTGTATTAAATACCTTTTGGGTAAGGGAGTGAAGTTTGGAAGTGGATGTGGCTGTGCATATAAGTGTGGAATCATCTGCGTATTGTATGCATGTAGCTTGGGGAATTGCTAGATGAAGGTCATTGATAAATATGGAGAAAAGAAGGGGGCCCTAATATGGATCCTTGAGGGATGCCAAGGTTAACGGGCAGGTGGGTAGATAGAATGTTGTGCCAAAAGCACCGCCTTTTGTCTGTTATCTAAGTAGGACTGGAACCATTTTATAGTGAGTGCATCTAGTGACAGGGATTTGAGGATATTTATAAGTATTTGGTGATTAACCATATCAAATGCCTTGGACAGATAGATAAACAGTGCAGAGGAAAGCATATTGTAGTTACGGTTTTTGTTAATACAGTCAGTAAAGGAAGGAGGGCAGTAGTAGTGCTGTGGGAAGGTCTTAAACCATGTTGACAGCTGGAAAGTAAGTTATTTTGGATTAGGTGGTCTAGCAATTGCCTATGGATGCATTTTTCCATAGGTTTTGCCAAAGGTGAAAGTAGGGCTATGGGACGGTAGTTGGAGAATTCAGTAGAGTTTTCTCCTTTTTGAAGAGGGATAATATGGGAGACTTTCCAGATGCTAGGGATGTGTCCTTCACTGATGGTTCTATTCAGAATGGAAATGGGATAGGCAATGGATTTGGCTCATTTCTGTAGATATTCAGCAGGTAGTTGGTCTGTTGAAGGAGAGCATGGTTTCAGTTTTTGGATAAGGGTAAGAATATATGTTGTAGGGACTGGTTGGAAGAGAAATGGAGGGGGTGGGGTTGTGTTAGAGGTAGGTATAGTTAAGTTATTAGGTGATAGCTGACTGGCAAGTGTTTGAATGTCCTCAGTGAAAAAGGTATTGAAGGCATTGGCAGTATGCTTGGGATTCTCCTGGTCTGTGCCTTCTGGGTTTGGTGTAATGGATTGACCTGGGTGTAGTAGTTGGTTAATACTTGCCCAGAATTTTTGTGGGTTATTATGTTTAGTTTGCTGGAACTGTAGGTAGTAATTTCTTTTATCAGACAGTATAGCTTTCTTAGTGTAATTTCTCAGCTGTCTGAAGTTTTGTCGGTCTACAGGGTTTTTAGTCATTCACCGTTTGGCCCAGTATTTATTTCTGAGGTGGATTTTTTTGTGTGGTTTCTTTTGAAAGCCATGGAGCAGATTTAGTTCTAATTCTAATAGAGCAGGTTGGTGCATGGTCATCTAGAATGGCTAGGAATTTGGAATTTAAGTATTTAACAGCTTCCTCCAATGGGAGGTATTTTAAGGGAGACCAGTTCCATGCTCTTAGTTCAATTTGAAAGAGATCAGGGTTAAAGGTTTTCTTGGACCTAATATTCCTGAAAGTGGTTAGAATGGAAGCATTGGTCTTATGCCTGATGATGTAGGTAAGTGAGTGGTCACTTACATCATCAGGGAGGGTTCCAGATTCATATATATGGGGATGGTTATTTATGAGAATCCAATCCAAGATACTTTCTTTCTTATTAGGCTTGTTTATCCTGGTAGTGGAGGTACTGGTTTGAGAAAAAACAAATAGGTTAATGTGGGTGCTAGGGTGGCTGCTGTTACAGCAATTCCAATCAATGTTAAAATCGCCTAGGATTATGGTTTCTTGGGGCATGTTTTGAGATAGCCAGCAGAGGATATCTTCTATGGTGGCATTGTTATTGCCAGGAGGTAGATAGATACAGATAATATAGGTGGATTTGAAAGTGTTGAGTTGAAGTTTGGAAATAAGAATTTCTGCAGTAGAATCTTCAGGTGGTTTAAAGTCATATGTGGTAATCTGTAACCCTGATTTAAGTAGGATAGCTATTCCCCCACCCTTCTTGGCTGCATGGTCAAGTCTAAATATATTATATCTGGGTGGGATGATTTCATTGTCTTTAGTTACAGGCTTTAACCATGTTTCTGTTAAAGAAAGAATGTCAAAGGAGTAGACTTCCAAGAGAGCATGGAGTTGTGAGACTTTGTTATTAATGCTATGTATATTGAGGTGAGCTATAAAGAGTGGGTTTGGTGGTTGAGTAAGGGAATGAATGTTGGATTGATTGGGATTATGGAGATGTATGTTAGGAACTGTTGTTGGGCCTGGATTTTGGTGAATGTCTCCATCTTTTAATGAGAGGAGTTGTATTAGAAATGTTGGATTTGGGAATCTGCTGTATAGATGTGGAGATTTTCTGGGATTGAGAGTGTTATATCTAATGTGGAGTATTCTATGACATTTTGCCAGTAGATAGCTGGGTGTAGATGTTATGTTTACATGGTTAGAGAGGATTGGTAGGGAAGAAGAGGTAGTTAGCTTATTGGGGTAATGAAGGTGTGGATATAATGAGTATTCATAGGAGGCAAGTATGTAGGCTAAAGTTAAAGCTGGTAGAAAAAGTAGTAGAAATAACAGCTGTAAGTGTGTTGGGGCAGATAGTTTATACATTTGGATGGATTAGTTGTTTGGTGTCTTGTTGTAGGTATGGGAGTAAAGTAGGTGTGGATAGGGAGAATTGTAGGGTGTGGATGGAGAGATAGGGAGTAGTTAGAGAAGGATGAATAGGAGTATGAGGGCCAATGGTAAGGTTCCCTGAGAGTGATTGGAAGGGGAAAGGGTGTGGTTAAGTAGTATAAAAATAGGACCCCTGGGGTGTGTGGGAATTGGGGGTAGAGAAGAAACAATCAGCAAAGCTGGATACTGAAGGTAAGTTAGGTAAGTCAGGAGTGGGTAAGAGCAGAGATAAGTAAGGAGTCTATGATGGAATAGGTAGTTGTAGACAGTTGTAGTAAAAGGTGAAGAGAGAGAATTAAGAGCAGGTCTGGGACTTCAGAAATGTTAAGGTAATGAAACAAGAAAACAGAGGATATGCAGGAGGTAGAGGATGGGATAAGGTTAACACCTAGTGGCCAGATCTTCTATTGCAGTTAAGTTTGAGAGGGAGCTAGCTGGTTTAGAACTGGGGAAGGGGTGACTGCAAGTAAAAGGGGTTACTACGAAGGATAGGAGGTAATGGGTAATAGGGTAGATAAGAGAGGGGGGTAGAGGCTGCTGGCTGTCCTGGCTTGGTGTGTGTTTTGAACCCCTAAAGCAATAGTACAATGGTTTAGAATTTTACTTGCAGGATTTAGACAACATCAACATACTTTCTTGTTTCCTTGAGAGAGGGTGCAGGGAATTAAGGCTGTAAGATGAAACTGCAGGGATTTGGATAGGGTCCTTTTCCACCAGATAGGTAGGTTCCTAGAGACTAATGCAAGAGTAGCACAAACAAGAAGAGCAGGGTACTGAAGGGAGAGAGAAAGACAAAGTGGTGTAGAGAAACAAGAGTTAGCACATGGCAAGGTAGTTATGGCACTATTACATAAAAGCTTTCACAAAGACACAAAAGATATAGCGAGCATATAAACATTCCCTTATCATTAGTAGCAGCAATAGGTAACACATTTAAACCAACAGTTCTGTATATCAATACTGTAGCAGGACACTGTTTGTAGGGTTCAGTAGGACTATCATTCACATTTAAGATATAAGCTATATTCAACCTGTGATGCATATAAGTAATTGTATAGCCATCTATAAGAAAAACTACCATAGGAAAACAGTACAGTTTACTCAATATGATCTCATGTATGAGCTAGGGCAGATAGCAGGCAGGCCTTGACCCAACTATTGAAGGAGTGTGCACAAAAACGATTTGACCAAGTAGGAAAAAACACCTAGGAGAATACAACTAGTTTTACATGCCTCACTCAATGGAGTAATAGAATGCAGCAGTTAACAGGGACAGCTACTTGAGAATGCTTGAGTTTGCGATAAGCTCCTGGGACCCTTCAGAGCTAGAGAAGCACTTAAATCTGCAACCCGAGTATGCCTGCATTAGCAATTAAGCTCTTGGAACTCTTCAGAGCTAGAGCAACGCTTAAAGGTGCACAGTGTGGATAACAAATCGTAATACAGCTATATAAGCTACTCATGGAGAAGTAGTATGCAGCAGACAACCAGGACAGTTACTCAAGTATGCTTGTGTTAGCGATTCTGTTCCTGGGACTCTACAGAGCTAGAGAAATGCTAAAGTTGCACAATGTGGGTAACAAACTTTAATTATGCTACTAGAGCTACACATGGAGTAGTGGTATGCAACAGTCAACAGGGACAGCTACGCGAGTATGCTCGTTGTAGCGTTAAAGCTCCTGGGACTCTACGGAGCAAGGGAAACGCTTAATTTTGCACTGAGTGGGTAACAAAACCCAATGTTAGAGCATGAGCAACTCCAGTATGCCCGTGATAGTGCTTAAACACCTGGGACTCTACAGAGCTAGAGATCGCTAAAAGATTACACCAAGTGGGTAACAAACATTCAAAATAGTCGTTCTTGTCTGAACGATATAATTGTCGGTAATGCAAGCTACAGATATAATGTCTCTGTATTCAACATTGTTTGAATCAGTACATACGCAAGACCCCCAGTGCTGTTATAAAGATAAAAACAGGAGGATATTGCCCATATTAGCGAATTAAGCACCTGGAACTCTACAAAGCTAGAGAATGCTTAGAATTGTAGAATGAGGGTATCAAATTACAAATACAGCAGTTATTTGCAAAAAATAAGCAGGGTATGCGGAACTATGTATAACAAAGTAAAGAGTATTAGTGGAAAAGGAGAGATATCTATACCAAGCGATTGCAGCCCCCCAAACATCTCCAACGCCCAAGTGAGAACTGCTCTCTCCAAAGCAAAAAACACAGCATCCATGGGACCTGATGGTGTCCCCGGCTGTGTGCTCCACGAACTCAACGAGGAATTAAACCCACAGCTAGGACAGCTGTTTAATCATAGTCTTACCTCTGGATACACTCCAGGAGTGGCGCACTGCAACTGTGGTCCCACTTCACAAAGGCGGTGCCTCCACCGACCCTGGAAATTACCGGCCCATTAGCTTGACAAGCCTTATCTGCAAAGCCATGGAGAGGATCATAATGGACCTCATAAATAAAGACATAGGGAATTTGCAGACTTTGGATCCATCCCAGTTTGGCTTTGTCAAAGGCAGATCATGCCTTCTAAACTTGGTTGACTTTTTGAAACAGTCACCAAAGCCATTGATGAGGAAAGGCAGTCCATACAGCCTACCTCGATCTGGCGAAGGCCTTCGATACAATACCCCACTTGGGTATCATTGAAAAACTCATCAGCTTAAATGTTAACCCATACATCACAAGATGGGTTGCAAACTGGCTGAGTGACAGAACCCACAGGGTCAGAGTTGCTGGCGCCATGTCAGACTCAAAGCCTGTCACAAGTGGTGTACCACAGGGCTCAGTCCTGGGCCCACTCTTGTTTGGCATCTACTTTTCCGAAGTACAAGCAAACACAGGAGGGTTATGGCTGACAAAGTTTGCAGATGACTGCAAACTGGGCCATAGTAGAAAACACATCTGACACAGATATCCTTCAGAAGGGTCTCACAGAAACGGATAACTGGTGCCAGAGCCATGGCCTAAAGTTAAATGCCAAAAATGCATAGTCATACCCTTCGGGAAAAACAAGGTTACCCCTAGCTACCAAATAGGTGGCAATCCACTGAGCATAGAAGAAGTTATCAGGGACCTGGGGACCCAGGTTGATAGTAGTCTGTCATTCGACACCCATGTAGCTAAAGTAGTTAGGAAGACCTTCTACATTGCCCACCTTATCATGAAGGGATTCTCATCTAGATCAAGGGAGGTCATAGTCTCCTATACTCATCACTCATCAGACCAATGATTGAGTACAATGCCCCATTCGGAATGTATCTGACCCGACACTTGCAGCAGCTGGAGAGGCCACAAAAGTTCCTCACCAAAAGGATAAAGGGTCTCAAACATCTGTCCTATGCTGCCCGACTGAAAGAACTCCAGCTCTATTCAGTCGCTACCGCTTGCTCAGAGGTGACCTTTGCCTAACATACAAGGCCATGTCAAACCCAGATTTGATGAATATGCTTCACCTCAAAAATCTAGATCCGTCAGAGCCACAAGGCGGGAGACTTAAACCTCGACACGGCTATTAATAGGACGCTGGAGGGATAGATTCATCACCCAAAGACTCCCTATGCTGTGGAATAAAATCCCGGTATATGTGAGGCAGAGCACCTCGCTGGCCTTGTTCAAGAGAAATCTTGACCAATGGATGGGAGATCGCAGATATACCCCAGGGATTACCTCAGTGTCACTGCTCAACAGAGGCACAGCAAAATAATGGGTATAGTTCCCCATACTAAAGGGGTGGCGTAAGCCACAAAACTATGGGCTAGGCTTGTAAATGCCCTCGGGCAGATAGCCTAGTATGAACCTATGAACCTATGAACCTATGACACATCTAATTACAGCATTTGGAGATCAGCTAGACTTATAATTAATCTAAGTCACATCTAATTGTAGCATTTAGAGAACAGCTAGACAAAGATTAAGCTACAACACACTTAAGAGTGTCTCCACTTGGGTGGCATAGTACTTACAAAAGCCTTTTATGGGCTTAAAACAAACAATGAGTTCAAGCACGTTCAGAAATGGCTCCACGTGGGTGGCGAGATACTAAGTAGCTGTTACAGGCTTACAAAACAAGCAACAAAAAATATTACAACTATGAGGCACACAGTTAATGCTGTAACAATTCTGCTTTAGGGAAGACAAATAACATCAAGCAAACACTACATACCTAAGGCAAAAGATGCTGGGACAGGAATGGACAGCAGCCAGGGCTTTTCCAAGATAATAAAGATGGCGCCACACAGGACCCAGGGTATTTATGGGATTCCAGAGGATAAAGGTGGAGAGGGGAGGGGAGAAGGTGAAGGACAGGTACAGCGAGGAGGGGCAAGAGATAATCCACATTTAAGAAGGCTATTGGTCAGTTTGAAGGAAGAGCAATGGGTTTAGAATACAAGGGAAGTAGGAATGGTGAGGGCTGAGACAGATAGGGACCAAGGGCTAAGACAGATAGGGAATCAAGGGACAGGGAGATGACAGGCAGTGGAGGGGTTTGAAGGGGCTAAGTTCTGGAGCTAGAGACAGGTAGTGAAGCAGCTAGAGAAGAAACAATCAGCAAAGCTGGATATTGAAGGTAAGTTAGATAAGTCAGGAGTGGGTAAGAGCAGAGATAAGTAAGGAGTCTATGATGGAATAGGTAGTTGTGGACAGTTGTAGTAAAGGGTGAAGAGAGAGAATTAAGAGCAGGTCTGGGACTTCAGAAATGTTAAGGTAATGAAACAAGCAAACAGAGGGTATGCAGGAGGTAGAGGCTGGGATAAGGGTGCCACCTAGTGGCCATGTCTTCCATTGCAGGTAAGTTTGAGAGGGAGCTAGCTCGTTTAGAAATGGGGAAGGGGTGACTGCAAGTAACAGGGGTTACTATGAAGGATAGGAGGTAAGTGGGTAATAGGGTAGATGAGAGAGGGGGGGTAGAGGCTGTTGGCTGTCCTGGCTTGGAGCGTGTTTTGAACCCATAAAGCAATAGTACAATGGTTTACAATTTTACTGGCAGGAATTAAACAACATCATACTTTCTTGTTTCCTTGAGAGAGGGTGCAGGGAATTAAGGCTGTGAGATGAAACTGTAGGGACTTGGATAGGGTCCTTTTCCATCTGATAGGTAGGTTTCTAGAGACTAGTGCAGGAGTAGCACAAGGAGAGCAGGGTACTAAGGCAAAAGATGCTGGGACAGGAGCAGACAGCAGCCAGGGCTTTTCCAAGATATTAAAGATCGAAGTAGATAAAAATCAGGCAGCAACTGAATGTCCCAAAAAACAAAAGAAAGAATATAAGGTGAAAGATCAAGTGAGAAGAAAGGAAATGTGAAGTATGCATAAATATAGCTGCAAGTATAGAAAACTCTTGGAAATCTTATGTTGATCAGAATCAAATGCAGGAATGGTTAAGGAGAGGCAAATTCAAACCAAAAGATGAAAGGTTAATATTGGCGGCCCAAGATAGTGGACTACGTATACACTGATTTACAAAGTCCATTGAACATGTGGGAGAAACATGCAAATGTATATTTTGTAAAACAGAATTGGAAACAGTTGCACACCTTGTCGCTGGTTGTGACATACTAATGGCAGAAGGACTGTATACTGAAAGGTGTAATAATGTGGCAGTACTGTTGCACTAGGGATTGTGCAAACATTATGGTAGTGAAGTGGCTAAAAAACACTAGAAACCTAAGCCACAAAGTATCATAGAAAATGATGAAATCTACATCACATGGGATCACCCATTACCAACAGTTCAAAAGGTGGATGTGAGAAAACCAGATATGGTGGTCCATGAAAAGAAGATAAAAGTAGCATTGTTCATTGAAATCTGTAAACACAGTGATAACAGAGTCTTGCGTACAGAGAGACGCAAATTCATAAAATATCAGGATTTGCAAGCAGAAACAAGAGCAGTGTGGAAGAAAGATACCCAGGCAGTCCCAATAGTAGTAGAAGCAATGAGTCTTATAAAAAAAATCTACAATAGTATTTAGATATGTTACCGATACATATAACTCCGTGCGAATTGCAGGAGTCATTACTGGGCACATTATGGCTGCTGTGAAGAGCACTTCTGGCTGATATCAAAGACTGAAACAATACTAATTTCATGAACTTTAATTATACTTTGACTTAGGAATGGGGTCCATTCCCATCATGTTATTAAAAACCCAAAATATTTGGAGAAATTAAAAAGGGAGAAGCCAGAAGATATAACAAACCTACTGGCTGACAAATTCAGCTCCAACTTTACTCCCTCTCTCCCCCTCAACCTTCCCTCAGGAAATACCATCAAATACAACTCCCCCTACTATCATAGGGAGCACTGCATCAAGGAACCCAGACAGTATCCCAGGATGCCTTCCAAATAGCATGAAACATGACCTGTCAGGCCCTCTGGAATTGCTGTTTAACTGTAACCTCCAAACAAGCTTTGTGCCTCATGAATGGAGAACAGCAACAGTCATGCCTCTGCACAAAGGTGGGCCATCTACAGATCCGGAAAACTACAAACCCATAAGTCTCACTAGTTTCATATGCAAAGGCGTGGAAAGAATTATCATAAAAGTGATCAATAACGACAAAGGAAACTTCTAGACACTGGACCCAATCCAATTTGTTTTCGTTAAGGACAGGTCATGCCTACCCAACTTGGTGAATTTCTTTGAGACCTTCACCAAAGCAATGGGTGAGGGAAGAATGGCTCACACTGCCTACCTTGACTTTGCCAAGGCATTTGACACAACACCACACACAGGCATTGTTGACAAACTCAAGAGGTTAGGTATAAACCCTTATTTCACCCAGTGGATAGCCAGCTAGCTCACAGACAGGACCAAAAAGTTATAATTGGAAAGTCTACCTCTTCAAAGAGGCCAGTCACAAGCAGAGTCCCTCAGGGATTGGTCCTGGGACCACTCCTTTTTGGTATTTACGTTTCTGAAGTTAAGGCGAATGTCAGTGGTCTCTGGCTGTCTAAATTATCAGATGACTGCAAATTAGGAGCAGTCATAGAATCCTCACTAACACAATTGTTCTTCAAGAAGGGCTGGCACAGACAAATAACTGGTGTCAGAGCCATGTACTAAAACTAAATGCCAAGAAATGCATAATAGTACCCTTCAAAAAGTCATCCATCCCTGGTAACTATCATATTGATAACATATCCCTAAGAAATGACCCAGTAGTCAGGGACTTGGAAACACAGATAGATAGTATCTAGCCTTTAACCATCATGTGTTTACAGTAGTGAGGGAATCATTCTGTGTTGTGCAACTTATAAACAAAGGTACGGCATCTAGGTCCAAGGAGGTCATTGTTCCACTGTATTCATCATTCATCAGACATATCATTGAGTACAATGCTCCCTTTGGTTTGTACATAACTAGGCACATCCAACAATTGGAGCATCCAGAAAGGTTATTCACTAAAAGAATACAAAACATATGCAGCATGTCCTATGCAGACCAGCTCAAGACCCTATCCCTGTATTCTGTCTCTTACAGGCTCTTGAGGGTTGAGCTATTCCTGGCATACAAGACAATATCAAACCCCACCCTGATGGACCCCCTGCATAGCTGCAAAACAAACAGCACCAGGATTACCTCTTCCAAAGACTTAAACCTTGCCTCTGATATAAATAAGACCTACTTGAGAGAGAGGTATGTAACCCAGAGACTGTCCCTTCTGTGGAACAGGCTCCTCATCCATGTGAATCAGAGTTCTTCCCTAACCCAGTTAAGTGTAACTTGGACAATTAAATGGAGAACAAGAAATCCATCACTGGTTTGGCACATATGTCTCTAATGGATTTAAGCAGCTTATAAATGGTTCATCTCCCAGGCCCCTGCTTCTAAATGTTTAATCTCCCAAGCCCCTGCTTACACTTATCAAGGGTACTAGAACTTGTCAGAGATTTTGGATGCTTGACTAGGTTTAAAAAGGCCCTTGTGATCATTAGCCTAGTGCACACCTATGAACCTTTCCCCCATTTACTTTGATTCCACAATTTCTTCAGAAAGCATCAGTGTTGAACAACTCTGTCATCATCATAGCCCTGCATTAGCATGTGGTTTCCCTTCCTCTGGCCTTATCTAGTTCACTCTCCTTGGCAACTGAGCTTATACCCAGATCTACTATAACACCTGTCAGGTGAGCCTCATCCAGACATACAAACACTCAAACTAAGCGCACATTTTCTCCAATTCCTATGATGGTTAGGCAGTCCAGGTCTTCCCCTTCCATTCCACACATTTTATCTTACTCACATTAATCCTCAACTAGGAAGATATACAGTACATGAGTGAATGGAAGAGATTTTCTATTTGGATCTAGGAAAAAATTCTTGATCCTTTTTCAGCCCCACTTTTGGCAATGTTAGAGTTCCTTGCTCACCTTTTCCAAGGAGGAGCTAGTTATTTTTCAATTATTTATTTACATTTGATTACTGGAAAAGTCCAACTAGGTACAAGCCATTTTCAGTGGAAGCCTTGGGAGAAAAACTTCAAAGTATTAGAAAACAATTTACAGTTTTTAAAAATAATGCAAAAAAAAAACAAATTAGAGTTTACATAATTACGCCAAATTAGGCATACTATGAAAACATTGGTTAAGAATAGATACAAGTTATATGTCAATGATTTAATAGTTAGAGAAATTTTAGCCAGTTTATAAAGAAATTAAGGTTAAGTTAGTATAATACAAACAGGAATTGCAATATAAAGTGAGAGGAAAAACAGGCTTATGGCATACTTAGAGAGAAAGCCAGGGGAGATAAATTGATAGAAGTAAGGAAGTGAGTGAGGAAGGGAGAGTGGGAGAGTAAGGAGATGTAAGGTATGAATAGGTATTTGTTCACATTTATGGATATAGTTTATCCTACTGTTGAGCAGGAACAGAACCAGCGTTTGGCTAGGATGTCTTTCAGAATGGTTTTGAAGGATGGAAGAGAAAGTAGTGATCTGATGGATAAAGATAAGGAGTTCCAGGTCTTAGCAACATGGTACGTTAAATACAGACAAAGCCCAACAGATTTGATAGGTTTACAGACAGTCAGGAGTTTTTTGTCATTGGATCATAATGACTGACTATGAACATAGTTGTGTAGAATGTTATTTAGTGCTGGACAAGCAGATGGATTCTGGATAATTTTATAGGTGGTAAAAACCTATGTATATGTTAGCTGATGGAGTAGCTCTAACCAATTTAGGCTTTTTAGTGCTATATAATGGTGGATTCTGAAAGGGGTATTGGCTGCAAATTTTGCAACTTTGTTATAACATTGTTCAAGTTTTGATGTTTGTGATGCTTAAAATTTAGTAAGGATAGGAGCACCATAAAGAAGTGTGGGGAGGAGATAAGCAGTTGTAAGTGTACCTATAGCTGCATCGGTGAGAAAGTTTTTGGCTGTATAAACCAGCCCTAGTTTTTGATGAGTTTTACTTACGCAATTTTATATATGCAGGCTGAGTATAATATTATCATCCACTATAGTAATAATTTGCTATGAGAAGTGACAACAGTGGTTGTATTAACAAGAAAGAGAGGACTTTAAATTTTGTTTTTTTCGTGGGAGAGGGATTTAGGAAAAAAAATATGTTTTTTTATTTTTTTAGGGTTGAGCATGAGTTGTGAGTTAAAAGGCAGGTTTCAGTTGCTGTTAAAGCTTCCTGAGTAATTTTTTGGACGTGTGCCATGTTGTTAGATGCAGAAATGAGTGTGGAGTCATCTGCCTACTGTATTAGAGAAGCCTGTTTGTGGATGTGTGGATGCTGTTGATGAAAATGTTAAAGAGGAGCGGACCAAGGATAGAGCCTTTTGGTACACCAGTGGTGACTATAAGGTATAGAGAGAGGGTGGGGTGCCAGTTTACTAAATGATACCTATTGGATAGGTAGCTTTTGAACTATAGAAGGGTGTGCTGAGAGAGGCCTAATGAGGACATTTGAAGTTGAAGTTTGCTGTGACAAACTATGTTGAAGACTTTTTACAAGTCTAGAAATAAGGAGACTGGTTTGCCATTATCTCTAGCTTTATTGACAGCATCTGTATAGGTTAGAAGTGAAGTGTTAGTACTTTGGGAAGGAAGGAAGCCATGTTGTATGGTGGATAGGAATTCTTTCTGCAAGAGACTGTTTAGCAATTGTTTCTGAATTCATTTTTCAAATATTTTGGAGAGGGGGATAAGATTGGTATAGATTTAAAGTTTGTAATGTCTGTTGAATTTCCTCCTTTTTGCAGAGGGATAATGTGTGACTTTTTCCAGAGAGAGGGAATGTGGTATTCCTGGACTGACCTATGGATTGAGACAGGGTAGGCAATGGAATCAGCTGCTGTTTTAAGGTATTCACTTGGAAGGTCATCAGTTGAAGTAGAGCATAGTTTGTGTTTCTTTAAGAGTAGTTTTATGTAGAATGTGAGCACAGGTTTGAAGGTGAAAGGGGGTGTGATGATACATGGCTTCTTGGTAAGTTAGGATTAGATGATGGGGTATTCTTAGTTAGATGTGATACTATCTATGAAATAAGAATTAAATTGTATTGCAGTTTCGAGTGATAAGTTACTGGAAGAAGGTTTAGGGTTCAGTTTATGGCCAGGATACAGGATTACTTTAATGACTGTTAGAATTTTTTAGGGTTGTGTTTACTAGAGTTATAGTAAAGCATTTCTGTCATTAATTTGCTTTTTAGTAGGATTGTGAAGCATTCTGAAGTTTAAGATATTGTGTTTTACATTTTTGCCATTCTTTCCATGTTTTTTTCTCTATCCTGCATTAGTGTTCTACTCTTTTTGGATAGGCAAATTGCATTATTTCTTTTTAGTCTCTTTCTTCTAGGAGGTACAAGGCTATTTAGGATATTCAGGCAAGTTGTACTGAATTCATTTACAGCATCATCTAAAGAGAGGATTTTTATGAAGTTGTAGTTAACAGATGATAGGTTAGTAATAAATATTTCTGGGTTAAACTTAGAAAGGTTGTGTGTTGTTTTATAAACATATTGTTTAAATGTAAATGTGAGATGTCTGGTTGTATAGATTGAGAGATGATTACTGAGACAGTCAGACATTGTGCTTGAGGTGGTGTATTTGCTAGGGTCTAATACTAGGATCGAGTGTAATCGGGAATTTAAAGTCTTGCTATAACTTGAGGGGCTATTAATTAGTAGTGTGAAACCAAATTAAGTTCACGCTAGATGTAGGGCAAGTTAGCGTTTATGTCTGATCAATTGACATTCACATCACCTAGTAGTAGTATTTCTTGTAGATTTGGTATGGATATCAGAGGGATGTAAAATACAGTAATACATATTTGCTTCTAATTATTTAATTTCATGAAAGTAATAAGAAGCTCTACTTCCATCTTCAGGACAAAGTATAACAGAGATTATTCACTTTATTGCCAATACAAGGCAATTAGCAGAGAGGCACAAAGTAGAACAAGTATCCTGAATGCAGAAACCTGTCAGCCAGGAAGACAAAGTAACTTACATATACTGTGTGACCTACTGGTCAACAGAAAGGACAGTGGCCAACTTAGTAAGTGGTCCTTAGAGTACAAAGACAACTGTGTTGGGGGGGGGGTGTTAAAAAATAATTTTCAGCACAGGCATGCATGTATTTGACCAGATAAAGTTAATGCACAACAAGATTCAAGTTAAATTTGCTTACTCTGTACACAGACAAAAATTCTCCGTGAAAATGTTTGGGAGTTAGCCCTTGTGACAAAACTTCTGCAGTATCTGGGTCAGATGTAGTGACTATCAAAGTACACTTAGCTGTCATTTCTTCTTTTAACATCAGTGAATGCCATTCTCCTTTAGCCTCTCTTAGATTATCTAAGGTTTTTCTTTGAGGCACTTTTCTTTTATGTCCTCCCCTCAAAGACCCAGTATCCCCATGGAATATCACTGTTGTTTTGTAGTCCTTGACAGGCCCTCCAATTAAACCTGTTGCCAAAGCCAACTTGAAGCTTCTTTCCTGGAAGACATTATTTCTGGTCGAAAAACAAAAAAACTCCAAAACAAACTCAGAAGTAATCCAGGCAACAAAATTGTATTCCAAATCAGGTTTTTAGCGCTTTCATCCACTTATTTTAATTGTGAACTTCCTCAGAAAATAACAGACACACCCACCCCAGTTCCTTTAAATACTTAAAAATAGGAAATGACATCACAGTAACATTTTCCATGTTTTTTTTTAAAAAATACTTAAACTCAATCTATAAAATGTACTGTATATTATAAATATATTGAATATATATTAAATAAAATTTTTTACAGTGTTTAAATTATACAATATGGCCTAGAGGTTATTATAATTGTAATTCTGAATATGTAGTGTATATTGCATGTTGCGCATCATATGAACATTTTTATATAGGAAAAACAAAGAGAAGTTTGAAGCGCAGAATATACGAACATAACCTAGCTGTCAAGAAGAAAGATATGTTGAATTCACTAGCTAAACATGCAGTTGATTGTTCAAATTTTAAAAAAATTTGAATTCTCAGTAGTAGAGAAGGTAAATGAAGTGCCTTTGGGAGGGGATCTGAACAATATCTTGGAATGCAAAGAAACACTATGGCAACTTTGTTTGGCTGCAGATAGGTTACCGGGTTTAAATGAATCCATTAATTTGAAATGTTTTTTATCTAATAGATAGAAATGTGTAAATATATTTTAGATCTAATAGTTATCAGTATGAGTTATATATTTATTGAAACAACGATGATATATGTATTATATGTCATGCATTATGATTATATTAAAAATACAAACTAATGAAAAATGTTTATTTAATATATATTCAATATATTTATAATATACAGTACATTTTTTAGATTGAGTTTAAGTAATTTTTTAAAAAACATGGAAAATGTTACTGTGATGTCATATCCTATTTTTAAGTATTTAAAGGAACTGGGGTGGGTGTGTCTGTTATTTTCTGAGGAAGTTCACAATTAAAATAAGTGGATGAAGGTGCTAAAAACCTGATTTGGAATACAATTTTGTTGCCTGGATTACTTCTGAGTTTGCTTTGGAGTTTTTTTGTTTTTTGACATTATTTCTGGTAGCTAGTATGTCTGCCAGAAGGATTGTGAGATTCATGCACTTTCATCAAAATCCTCTCATTTGTTTTTTCACAAAGACAGAACATATTTGAGGACAACTCCATACTTTCTTCCAAAGGTGGCTTCTGAATATTGTATAAATCAGGCCAAAAATTTGCCAGTCTTCTTTCCAAATTTATTGAACAAAGGTGAATATTCTTTACATTTGTTAGATGTTCATCAATAGCTGCATTTTACTTACACCACACAACATTCTTCAGGGAGTCTGATCAACTATTCCTTTCCTTTTCAAAACCTAAGTTGGGACAAGCGATATCCAAAGCCTCCCTTTCCAGATGGTTGACTCAATATATTTCCTTTGTTTACCAGTAGCAGTAGTTTCCCCTTCAAAACCTAAAGCTTATTCAGCCAGGTCTATACCCTCATCTACAGTCTTTTTCTTTAATGTCTCCACTGATGACATTTGTGGAACAGCTACCTAGTCAACAGTTCACACATTCATTTCTTATTATGTGTTGGATGTCTAATCCAGATTTAGAGCTTCTTTTGTTTCAGCTGTGCTCAGGAATATCCTTCCATAAGACCTCCTAAGATGTTAAGAAGCTGGGGACTGTGCTCTATATGCTTAGAAATGGGCAGAAGAGACAACATCAGATATGAAAGTTATGTACTCACCATAACATTAGATCTGTGTTGTTGCATTCTCTCCATTCCTCTACTACCATCCCTCCTTCCCCCATCCATATCTCATTCCTAGTAAATAATGTTTCAATTCTGTAGTCCCTTTTCTGGGACAGATCTAACTGACTTAACCTTGTCCCTGAAGGTTTAATTGGTCTCTTCACAGTGTCTTACCCACTGTTTTTTTGCCTATATGCTAAGTTTATATATTTATTCTTTTATGAAGATGTTTTCAAGTTATTATAAGGGGCAAACTCGATCTGAGGTAGCTTCTTCTGTGCATGGGAATTATGGGAGGGGGAGGAACCTGAGGTCCGGATCCATTTCTTTGAAATGGCAGAGTATAGATATGATGTCAGATCTGAAACCCATATGTAGAAGAATGGACAGAATACAACAACACAGATCTAAAGTTATGGTGGCTATATAACTTTTGCTTTATGGTCCCTTTGATTCACATGATTCTTCTTGCCAGGTTGTACATGAGAAAAAGTCAGTGTTTAAAAAAAAAATCTGGTCCCATCATTCTCATCTGCCAGGAATTTCAGGTTCCATTTGTGGGCTTTATCAAGAAAGAACTGGATTCGTGGAAACAATAAGATGTCTCTGTTTTTGCTTGTTCATAGGTGGGTACTAGGCTATTTGCCCGAGGGCATTTATAAGCCTGGCCATAGTGTTTCGGCTTTCGCCGCCCCATTGATTAATTAACTGAGCCTCTGTCAAGCAGAGCCAATAAAGTGATCCCAGTGGTGTGTTTTCTGTTACCCATCCACTCGTCAAGGCTTCTCTTGAAGAGTGTTAGTGAGGGGCTCTGCCTAATGTAGTTAGGAATTTTGTTCCAAAGCATGGGGAGTCTCTGTGACAGGAATCTATCCCTCCAGCATGTTCTATTTATTGTTGTGGCAAGGTTTAGCTCACTAGAGTGTGTGGCTCGCAGTGACTTAGATTTCTTTAGGTGGAGCATGTCCATCAATTCTGAGTTGGACATGGCTTTGTAAGTCAGGCAGAGATCACCTCTGAGTAAGCGATATGCCACTGAGTACAGCCGGAGTTTTTTCAGTCGGGCTGCATAGAACATATGTTTTAGGCCAGTAATCCTCTTGGTGAGGTGCTTTTGTGGTCTTTCAAGCTGTTGGAAATGTCTTGTGAGGTACATCCCAAATGGGGCATTGTACTCTATGACGGGTCTGATGAGTTACGAGTAGAGGGGCACTATAACCTCTTTATTTCTAGATGCAAACCCCTTAGTAATTAGATGGGCCACATAGAAGGATTTCCTAACTACTTTGGAAATATGATTGTCAAAGGAGAGATTGCTATCTACCTGGGTCCCCAGATCTCGTATTACCACTTGTGTATTAAGGGGGCTGCCGCCTATGTGGTAATTCGTGGGTGTTTTGTTTTTCCCAAATGGGATGACTATGCATTTTTGGCATTTAGCTTGAGGCCATGACTTTGACACCAGGTGTCTGTCTCAGTAAGGCTTTTTTGGAGGATGTCCGTGTCAGCCGGAGTGTCAATTATGGCTCCTAGTTTGTAGTCATTGGCGAACTTGGTTAGCCATAGTCCCCCTGTGTTTGCCTGTACTTCTCAGAAATATATGCCGAACAGTAGGGGTCCCAGAACCGAGCCTTGCGGGACACCACTTGTGACTGGTTTAGAATCAGACTTGGAGGCCGCTATTGTTACCGTGTGATTTCTGTCTGTAAGCCAGTTGGCAACCCATCTTGTGACGTAGGGGTTTATGTTCAGGCTGGTGAGTTTTTCTATAATACCCAAGTGAGGAATGGTGTTGAATGCCTTGGCGAGATCAAGGTAGGCTGTGTGAACCACCTTTCTCTTGTCTATGGTCTTGGTAACTGTCTCGAAGAAGTCAACCAGGTTTAGTATGCATGATCTGCCCTTAACAAAGCCAAACTGGGTCGGGTCAAGTGTTTGGAGGTTTCCAATGTCTTTGTTAGTGAGTTCCATGATGATGCGCTCCATAGCCTTGCAGACCAGGCTAGTCAGGCTTATGGGGTGATAGTTACCAGGGTCAGTTGTGGCCCCTCCTTTGTGGAGTGGAATAACCATTGCTGTGCACCATTCTATGGGCACGTAGCCTGTGGAGAGGCTGAGGTTGAACAGCGTGTTTAGGTGGGGGGTTAGTTCGTGCAAGACGCAGCCTGGGACACCATCTGGCCCCATTGATGCTGTGTTTTTGGCTTTTGAAAGGGCTGTTTTCACCTGTGCTTCTGTGATTTCCGGGACACTACACTTTTCCGGTATTGTGGGCCCTTTTGAAGGTGAAAGGGAGGTGAAGTTTACACTGAATCTATCTGCCAGTGTGTTGGCAATATCAGTGGGTTCAGTATATTTTGTGCTATTTTGCACTATCTCAGAGCATATCTGCGAGTTGCCACTTAGATTCTTGACATAGCTAAAGAAGGCTTTGTGGTTATCTTTTGAATCCTTGGCTATTTTTCTTTTGAAGTTAGCCTTGGATGATTTTATGGAGGACCTTAGTTTCTTACTGATACTGATCAGGGATTTCTTTCCTTCTTGGGATTTGCTTTTTTTCTGAACTAGTTTCCTCCTTTTGTTGTATAACCTGTTTATGGCAGGGGTCCACCAGACTGGTTTCCTTCTCTTAGGGGAGTGAGTCTTGGTTTTGCTAGGGATGGCACGATCCATGCATCCTTGTAGGTGCTCATAGAGTGCAATTGTAAAGGATTCTGCATCTTGGGCAGTGTTATCCTTTAGTGTGGGGGCTGTGAAACTTACCACCTCTGCCTTAAGTAAGGTGAAGTTTGCTTTAGAAAAGTTTTTCAGTGTGGTTTCCTTGGTTGTGGGTGGTGGCGGGGTGTGGACATCCAGGGTGATTAGTTTATGGTCTGATCTAACCAGTGACGGGTTGACCTCCAGTACAGAGCACCTGTCGCCCATGTTGGTGATGACCAGGTCCAATATGTTGTGGCCTCTGGTAGGGGAGTTTACCAGCTGATCCAGGGCCTTTGAGTTGTTAAATTCCAGGAAGCGCTGAGCCTGGGAGTTTGTACTCAAGTAGTTTTCCCAGTTAATGGTAGGGTAATTGAAATCTCCCAAGATCAGGGTGTTCGGTAGGACCTTCATGTTTTCCAGTGTCTCCAGAAAGGTCCAGTGTTGGTCCTGGGTCATGGAGGATGATCTGTAGCAGGCTACAATTTGCATTGCAGATTTGCCCATGTTAGTTGCACATGGATGATCTCAGAGGTATCATGCTGCGCCACTAACCTGGAGGGTATCCTTGATGAATATGGAGAAACCCCCTCCTTTTGTGTTTCAGTCTGTGTTCTGTGGCAGAAATGTGTGGTATGTGTTGTAGCCCAGTAGTGCTGGAATGCTTTCTGGAACCTTGAACCAGGTTTCAGTTACTGCACAGTTGTCGACGTTCTCCATACTTAGGAGTGCTTCGAGCGCATGCATTTTGAGATTTAAACTCCTGGCGTTGAATATCATAACCCTCATTTTTTTACTTGTGCTGTTTACGGAGGTGGGTTTGAATTTTGAGCCTTGTCTAAAAAAGGCACTATGAGGGCAGCAAGAGCCTTGGCCAGTATTTGAAAGCCTAGGGGTGACAGGTGCAAGCTGTCTCTTGCGAAGCAACGTGGCTTGTCGAGCATATCTTCCCAGGCTGACAGACACTGGATCCCCTTTGAATGACACCAGAAGCTTAGCCAATTGTTGAAATTGATCATTTTTTTCTTTATACTGCGGTATCATTCTTGGTGAGGGCAGGATGCTTCTCAGGTTCAGGGTCATACCCACCTGGGCTACATGATCAGAGAGCTCTTCAATGTCTCTTTTCATGTAGTCCAGGGAGGTACGGCTCAGGTCATTCACACCAACATGAACAATGACAGTCATATTTGTACTTGTTCTGGAGTGATCTGAGTGCTTGTGTTATGTGGCGGATTCTGGCTCCTGACAGGCAGCTAACAGTAACCTTCTCCTTGTCCAGCCTAGTGAGTGGGGCATCAGTGTGCCTGACTATTGAGTCATCTATTACTAGTGTGATAGGTATGTTATTTTGCCTTAAGGGCTGTGATTGTGCGGCACATTGATTTTGTGTTTTATGTGTTGTCTGGTTTGTGACGGGAGGTGCAGGTTTTGTGGGTGTCTGCTTTGGAGCTCTCTGATGCTTTTGCAGGTTTTTTTTAGAGCCTCTGAGTATGATTTTGTGTATTTATGTGTATTTTTTGCCAGTGCTGGTTTAGCAGGTCTATATGAAGCTGGAGGTGTGGTGCAAGTGTTAACCTTCTCCTCATGACTGTCTGTTCCAGTCTTGGGTGGAGATACCTTAGCATCCAATTTGGCTGTATAATTGCATCTCTCACATATGTTAGTGTTTTGTGGTAGGAGGAGAGGGCTGTCTGTGTACATGAGGCAGTTGTAACATTGCCTCAGGATACTCAGATTCACCAGCTGGACTGGAGAGTACACCTGAAGTTGCCCTTTGGTCATGCCTGAATAGTAGGGTGAGCTGCTTAGTCACTTGGTTGGTGAGGGGTGGATAAAGAGCCTTGCCCTGCTAGGCAGTCAAGTGTCGGGGTATATTAGTGCTTGCTATTAGGTCTGAGCAAGTGCTGGACTGTAGGATGCTTTTTGAGTGCTTAGATTGAGAGTTAGACTAGTTTCAAGTGAAAAACTGAAGACGAGACTCAGTGGGGCCGGGAATAATTTAACCCTAGCTAACCGGTGCTGCCCGGCGCACAAAACTGTGGAACGCATTTTTTAAACTACTAACTTCTGGGCTGGAACCACTCCTCCAGGGACAGATGGCTGCTCAAAGTTCCCCTCTCTCACAGGTGACCAGAGAAACTTCCCTCTATCCCAGTAAGGTATGGGCAACTCAGAAACTTGTAACACAGCCCTGAATTCAGCACTAGCTTGAAAACTGGACTATACTAGCTTAGAAAGGCGGGAAACAAGAAATATATTTATTTATTTTTTTGAAACGATAAGGCAAAAACAGTACACTTAAAACAGGCTTTAAACGACTACAAGTGATCAGAAAAGACTATCGCACTTTAGTATGTAGCCTACAACAGTTAAACAATTTATTTAAACAAAAAACAACCTTTTAAAAGTGCAGGCAGTCAAATAAGTACAATATGTGAAAAAACAAGCTTTTAAATCACAGTAAGTGCAGGAAAATCAGCGTTTAGGCGGAAAACAGTTAAGTACAGCAAGAAAATACAGAAAACTGATACTCAGTCATTCCAAAATCTCTCTTTTAAGCTAGAAAGCTTATATCAGTTTAAGGCGTTCTAGTGCTTTCCAGTAGGTTAGTTACAGGAAAGATGGGAAACAAGCGCAGATGTGGTCTTTTAAACCAGAAAGTTGAACGAGATGGACAACTTCCCGAATGGTCAATAAACTGCAATTCCTGGGCCAAGAACCACTCCTCTTGTAGTACTTACCACTCCCACTGATAAGCTAGAAGCTGCTCTCCAACACAAAGGCTTGGAGGGGCTCAGAAGCTTACAAACAGTTCTGCATACAGCAAATCTGTACCTGGACTAGACTAGTTATGAGAAAGGTGGGGATCAAGCACAAACACGGGCTTTAAAACCAGAAAGTTGAGAGAGAGAGAGATGGAAAAAAACTGCCCAAACGGCTAATAAACTACATTTTCTGGGCCAGAACCAGTCCTCTTGTGGTAGATAGGCTCCCTAGTGCTCACCACTCCCACTGATAAGCTAGAAGGCTTCCCTCCAACACAGAAAGTTTTGCAGGGCTCAGAAGCTTACCAACAGTCCTGGATACAGCAACTCTGTAGCTGGACTAGGCTAGTAACAGGAAGGGTGGAAAACGGCCAGTAGCTACAATTTCTGGGCCAGGAACCACGTCTCTTGTGGTAGATAGGCTACCTAATGCTTACCACTCCCACTGATAAGCTAGAAGGCTTCCCTCCAACACAGAAAGGCTTGGGGGGGGGGGGGCTCAGAAGCTTACAAAGAGTCCTGGATACAGCAAATCTGTACCTGGACTAGACTAGTAACAGGAAAGGCAGGAAACAAGCGCAAACACAGGCTTTTTAATCAGAAGGTTGAAAGAGATGGAAGAGCTTCCCAAACGGCCAATAAACTATAATTTCTGGGCCAGAAATCTCTCCTCCTGTGGTAGATAGGCTACCACTCCCACTGATAATCTAGAAGGCTTCCCTCCAACACAGAAAGGCTTGGGGAGGCTCAGGCCCTTACAAACAATCCTGGATACAGCAAGTCTGTATCTGGACTAGATAAGTTACAGGAAAGGCAGGAAACAAGCTAGGATTTTTTTTTTTTTTTTACAGAAAAGCAGCTAAAACAGCAGTAAATACAATTCAAATGCAATGCAGGCTAGCACACGTATATCAATATTACGGCAAATACAGTTTAATTAAATGCAATTAAATTAACAAATGACTAAAAAACAAGTGCAGAAGGCATTAAATTAGAAGGCTACTAACAAGCAGTAATAAGTGCAGAGTAAGAACAACTGAACAGATAACAGCCCGCAGAACAGCAAGTAAGACAGTTACAGTAAGAGCAGCTGAATATATATATATATATATATATATATATATATATATATATTTTTTTTTTTTTTTTTTTTTTTTGTGGAACAGTTTGTATAGGGGTAAAGGTGCAAGACCTGTGGGACACTTCAGACAAACAAAAACACATACATTTCAAGGAGGTGTTAGCTGTAATCCATGCTACAGAATATGTTTATGATCTGTTATCCCTGTGACCATTACAGGCACTTACATACAGGCACAGTTATGTGGTACATAAAAAACAGGGGGACATTAGGTCTTATACCTGTGTAGGCCAACTATGATGGCTTGCAAGTTAACTCTACAGTATTGCATAACCTTGCAAGCATCTTCCATTCTTTCAGTGCAAAATGTAGTGGCAGGCAAGCTGAGCAGGGCCAGGACAGATACTCTTGAATGGAAATTGAATGGGGGAGGGGGTCGTCCAGGAATAGATCCAGTTATGGGGAACACCTCAAACAGATCTGTTTGCCCCCTTTCAGAAGAGATAATTAAGTACATTTTGCACCAGGACTCCTTGCAGGCCCACATGGGAAACAGATACATTTTCATTCCCATAGTCAGGAATGTTTCTGTATGCATTTCTATCCTTTCCACTGATATCCAAGGTCATTCTGAAGATTCAGGAGTCTCAAAATATTATTGTGATTGTCTTCTAACCCAGACAACATTGGTACTCTCTTCTTATGGAATATGCCAGGGGCAATTATCACAAGCTTCCTCACAGATTGAATCTACTCACACAAGACAATGAGTTTGATACACTCCAGTCTCAAACAATTTAACTGACTGGATGGTTCGAGTCTAATACCTTTAGGCACCTTTTCAGGAGGCCATAAAGCAAGTGCTAAAGGAGGCAAGAAATCCTGCTACTAGGAAATCTTTTGTTAATAGGTAGAGAACATTTTCTAGTTTGTGCCTCATTTATAACCGAGGCCCTATCTGGGATTATTATCATTGTCTGTCAAACGTTTGTGCGCGTTACTATCCTTTGTCCTGCTTACTGCTTTGGCAAGGGGCATTTATCAGCCATTTCAGCATGTCAGCCTGTAGACCCCCCCCCTCTTCATTTTAGACTTAGCTGAAGTTGTTATACAAAGAGGATTTTCTTTTGATATGCAAGTTGAGCTGTTACTCAGGTGGCACTTAATTGGAATCTTTATTTATTGCTGGGAAAATTATTTCTGTCCTTGAGCTCATCTTTTTGTACACTAACTGTTTTATTGCTCAGACATCTGTAAGCTAGTATCCATGTTGCAACAATTCATGGTGAGTTAACTTTTGCTTTTCCTTGTTTATAGGGTTTTCTGTAAAAATAGATTCTATATACTCTTGTCAGTACTAAGTCCTTTAGGAAAGCTATACAGCTGTGGAATTCCTACTATGAGACTAGAAGAGGAGCACCTGAGTCAGTTCAGAGAATTCCAGTTGTTTTGTCCTTACTGTATATACTTTTTTGTTATATCAACGGTGGTAAAACATTTTCAGGAAGAATTAAGGCACATTCTAAGAGAACTTTATTATTTTTTTTTTGTTACTTGTGTATTATCGCAACCACAGAGTGTCTGTGTTGTTGACAGCATTCTCGGCAACATTCCGTTCTTAACTGAAAATATCGTACTGCTGAGAATGCTGTGAATGCAAGTGTGTGAGAATGTGTGCCACTGGTTGCAATACGGAGCAGTGATCGAGTATAGTTGGTCAACATTTAGAAAGAAAGAATGTACGAAAATAAAAACACTCACTATTGCTTCTGGAGTCCAAGTTATAGCACTGCACTTTGCTCTAAGGTACAGTTAGCTGTATAAGACATCCTAACTTTTTGTTTGTCAGGTGTTACAGAAGCAAGGAGATATTCTTTGTGAATGAGTGGTGACATGTCTGTTACTCCTGTACAAATGGCTTGGCTTTGTGTCTCACTAGGAAGGCAAGCAACGTAGAAATGGTAGTTTGTTTACTGGGGGTACGGTAAAGTGTAATGAGAGTGGAGGGACATGTTGTCTAAAAAAAGGGACGTATATTAAAAGGACAGGAACAGAGAATGTTAAAATGTTTAAACTTGTGTGCTGTTTTTCTTTTAATGCCATAGTTCTGTATCGAAAATCCCTTTCCTAAACGGAGCAAATTTTTTTCACTTAAATAATTTAACCATTCGTAGTCAACTGTGAAAGCATAGTAAAGTGCGGTTGCATAGCAGCCAACCAAAAATGTGTTGTTATTAAGTGTGGTTGCAATACTACTTTTTAAAAAATCCATGCAGTTCCTCTGCTTAAGCTTTCAGTGTGATTATGATGACAACTTGTTACACCCTAAGAAGAAGAAGAAGAGTTGATTAAAACACCACGGGATACAGAGATGATAACAATATGAAACAGAGAGACTCTGGTTTACATCATCTAAGAATGCAGAGATTGTTGTGAATGCAGACACACTGTGGTTGCGATAATACGCAAGTACCTTTTTTTTTTTTGCAGGCATATTGGAAAGGAGATATAATTCTAGAGGCAACTACATGGTGCTCTGTATATATGTTTACTTTTGATTCCATTTCCAGGTGCAGGACTGTTTTTGTCAGGATCATTCTCCAGGGTCTCCTGGATACAGACCCTTCCTCCTCCCAGGTTGGATAAGCTTTGGTAATCAACCTAATTATCTAAAGGCTACTGCAGCAATGAGAATGATGAATGTAGTGCAGCTGTGTAAGTTGCTCTTGCCATAACAGTAGATGTTCAAATTCTTCACTGCTGCAATAGCTGCACTCACCCTCCATTCCCCTTTCTGTGTGTATAGTTCTTTGACTAGGATATACACTTTTTGTTTATATTACATGTTGTTTTTTCAGGATTAGAACACTCCTATTCTTATGAGAAAGAAAGTCCTAAAAACATTCTGAAGTAATCTTCACTCAGAATGGTGATTTCCTTCCACATATGGGGTGTCCATTCAGTACTTAGAGTGATACTGTGGGAGGGAGCCAGAGCCTTGTGAAGCTGGCCAGGATGAAACCCTAATAGCCAGACTTCTGCAGTAGTGAGGAATTTGAACATCTACTGTTATGGTAAGTGCAGCTTATATAACTGTACTTTCTTAAGTCATACAAGTTTTTATTTTTCAATTCTAGATGTAATCATGCAGTGATTTATTTTGTAAATCCTGCTGCTGCTAAATATCTGATAAGTGATACTCCCCCCCGATAAGGATGGGTAAGCCTTTGCCAGATTTGGGAAAAACATGTATACTTCTGACACACTTATTTTTAGAATTCTTGATTGTCAAGCTCATATGATAAAGTTTACACTTTCATATTTTGAGAATATGAGGAACATTATAAAAATCTTTCTCTGCATAATCTTGTTGATTCTGTGTCTCAGATGACTAAACACTCTTTGAAGCGTGCTTATGATTCAGCTGATGCCTCTTCCGTAGCAGCTGTAACTGGAGCTGTTATGACAATGTTTGTTTGCTTACATACAAAAAAAATTTACTCGTGAGTAAAAGCTGAAATTATTTATTCATTATTTATTTTATTTACACTTTTCTGACCATGTTAGTCTCACTAAACCAATGGCCTCAACTTTTTTTCTTTTAGAACTCTCTTTTGTATAAAGGTTGCTTTTGGCCCAGGTGCTGCTGAAAAGTATGACAAGACAGGAAAACTGATTTGGGAGGGTTACTCTGATATTTCAGCCTTCCTTCTCCAAGTTTTGCACCTCACTCTGCACCCTTTTATAAAAATCAAAATAAGCTTCTGGCATACTCACATAAAAAAAAAAAAAAACAAAGTGGCATAGCGGATAGCACTGTCATCTCACAGCAAGAGGTTCACCAGTTTGATTCTGAGCTGGGGTGACTTCTCTGCGGAGTCTGCATGTCCTTCTCCACTGGGTGCTCCAATTTCCTCCCACATTCCAAAGATATGCAGTAGGTGGATTGGTCACTCTAAATTGGCCATAGGTGTGAGTGTGAGTGTGTGGTGAGGAAAAACTACCATGGTAGGGCTAGCCACATCGCTGTATAAAAATGGGAAAAAGGGGTCGTGGATGGATGGATGGATGGAATGTCAAGGGGGCTCTAAAAAGGCAGCAGGAGACCCCAAGGAATAAGGGCAGCCCAACAAGTCTGAATATATTTTAAAGTGCTTCAGCCCTTCTCACTCTTGCAAACCTTTAAATCTTCCCCAAAATCTGAATCGCCATTCTCTGTTTGTGAACAGATAGTTTCAGACAATTGGGCTCTGACAGTGAAACATCTGGGCTACAAATGGCAGTAGAAATCCCTCCCTCTTTTTCAGAAGTTTCCTCCTCATCTACAAAGTCAGAATTATTTTTCCCTCTTTTCATTCAGTCTGCTGACTTGGGGTTATAGGGAAAAGTTTTTTATTCAAGAATGTTTTTGGTACTTAAGAAAAAAGTGTCTTTGAGACCATTTTAGATCCTTATTTTCTAAAACAGTTTGTAAAAGTCCAAAAGTTCAAAATGCAGTCCCTTCATGACCTGTTACTACTTATTATTCCTTTAACTTTCTTAGTAACTCTAATGGATGCTTATCATCACATTCCTATAGCCTCCAATTTGAAATGAATATTTTTTTTTTTACAAAAAAAATTTGAAATGAGCAATTCATCTTAAGATTTTCTGTGTCTGGGCTACACGTTCATTTCTCTGCATTATTCTTTGGGCTATCCACCTTCTCTGAGTATATTCAGAAAGAGTCTAGCTCCAGTAATAGCATATTTAATGCTGCAAGGTGTTCGCTTGTTTCTTTATTTAGACAACTTAATTATCTTTACAGAATCATTTTAAAAGTGTCAGAATCTCTCACTTGGATGAGAGATCTTCACAGACTGAGGCTTCAGGATAACATCCAAAAGTCTTATTTGACTTTTTCTCACAGGATTGTTTTCCTGGGGTGTCTCCTAGATACCTCAGTTCAAAAAGATTTTCTTCCACAAGAAAACAGTATATCTATATCCAAATCTTTTCCTGTGTTTCTCCACTCAGTCCAAAGCATCATCAAGGACATTTCTTAGGATAGCAGGATTCATGACATCCATGATTCCTCTAGCCAGACTCCAGATGAAGAAGATGCAGTGGTACCTAAAATCTGTATAGTCCCAACCTCAGCATCCCACAGCCTTCCAGATTCCTTTATTGGGATTTGTAAAAAGAGAACTGCTTTGGTAAAAAGACTGCTTTTATCTGAATCCAGGACTCCCATTTTCCCTTCCTTCTCCATCTCCTGGCTTGGGGAGTGGTGTCTATGTGAGTAAAAGTGCAGGGTCTTTGCAACAAAAAGGGCAGAGCAAAACACACAAACATAAAGGAGATGTTGGCAGTAATAAATGTTCTCATCTTTCTCAGTCAAGTAAGTAATTATAGACAACTTCACAGTGATGTGGTACATACACAAACGGGGGACAACCAGATCTTGCCATCTGTACAGGCTAGCCATGTTAGACTGGGATATAGATTTTTAGCATAGGATCTTACATTTCATCAGAGCAAAACTGTGTGCCAGGCAAGCTGAGCAGGATCAAGACAGAACCATATGAGAGGAATTGAATCCAGGGATCTTCCAGGATTTAATCCAGCTGTGGGATAGATGTATTCATTTTCATTCACAGCAACCAACTGGTAAACTTTTGCCGCAAGACTTCTTACAAGCAGGCCTGGAAAAAAGATGCCTTCATTTCCTTGGACATGAATGTTCATATATGCTTTTCCTCCTTTTCCATTTGTATCCAGGATCATTCTGAAGATTCAGAAAGGCTTCCCAGATATAATTTTGTTGACTCTCTTCTGGCTCATGCAACAGTGGCTCTCTCTCCTTTTCAAAATAGCTCATGGCAATTGCCACAATCCTCCTCACAGACAGGACTAACTCACAGATGACAGGGGTTGTTTGACACCTGTCAAACTAAAACAAGTTCCATTAATTGTCTGGATGTTAGAGTTTTAATATGTTGGCGGTATCACCTTAAAGGTAAGAAAGTTGGGTTAAACATACATTTACAGAGGAAAATAAACACACATGAATGCAATCTGGATAAAAATGGAAGAAGGGAAGAACCCTCGCTTCCTCCTTTATTATAAAGCACATGGTCATGTGACCTCTCTTGACCTCTCCACACCAACAACGTCAGTGTAAGAGCACACATACGATCATTCACTCTCTTTATTATTATCAGCCAACACCCCCACTTGCTCTTACGCTGTATACAAATACATTTTAAGAACATATTTTTAGATAACTTTTCCTTCACATTCCAAATATGTAATACATGAACTTTTCAATCTTCAATTTCGTAGCAGGTTTAGTAAAGATATCTGCAACCATGTCCATTGTTGGGCAATATTCAATGCTTATTTTGTCATCATGAAGTGCTGACCTAACAAAATGATGCTTAATGTCAACATGTTTACATCTCTGTTGGCTTACCGGATTCTTCGACAAAGCAATTACTCCTTGACGGTCCTTAAATATTGTTACTGGCACATACTTGCACTCTCCATCCATTCCATTCAACAGCTGCACAAGGTACAAACTCTCCTGGTTGTTGCTGCCAATGCCATGTACTCTGCCTCACATGTAGACAAAGCCACAGTTTGTTGTTTCTTTGATTTCTATGAAATAATAGGCCCATCTGTATTGAGGCTAAAGCAATAACCTGTTGTACTACGTCTATCATTTTGATCTGTTGCCCAATCTGCATCACTATAAGCTACAAGCTGAAGTTTCTCTTCACTTTTCTTGTAACACAGCTCTCTGTCCAATGTACCTTTTAAGTATCTTAACACATGTTTGGCTAATGTTAAATGAGAGCCACTCGGTTGTGACAAATATTGTGAAAGTTTACTTACAATCCAGCTAAGATCAGGTGTCTTGCTTGTCATAGCATATATCAAACTACCCACAAGCTCACAATATTTTATTGGATCTGTAGAGTCACTGTCACACTCAAAGTTTGTTTTTTGTTCAGGAGTACTTCTTATTTTACAATTGGACATACCAAATTTCTTAAGAATTTTTGTGATGTACCTCTTTTGGTTCATCTTTACTTCACCACTATTCTGGGTAAAATCAATGTCTCGAAAATGTCTTAGCTTTCCAAAATCTTTCATTTTAAATTTATCTTTGAGCATTTCTTTTACATCGTTTAGTGATTCATTGTCACTAGCTGCTATAATGAGATCGTCAACCCATATAATTAGGACTGTTTTCTCATTTTCAGCTTGTCTAGTGTATACACAATGGTCTGCGGGGTTTTGGATAAAACTATTTTTACAAAGATAATCGTGCAACATTTTGTTCCAGTTACACCCTGATTGTTTCAATCCGTACAATAACTTATTTAGTTTACAAATCAAGTTTTCATCTTTATTTGATGTCTTTTCAAAACCTTCAGTTTGCTCCATATACACCTCACAGTCAATAGGAGCATGTAAATAGGCCGTTTGTACATCCATCTGGTGCAATTCTAAATCGTACTGAGCTGCCATCTGCATTAGGCTTCGTACGGATGTCATATTTGCAGTTGGTGCAAATGTTTCATTATAGTCTATACCAGCAACTTGACTGTAGCCTTTAGCCACATCTCTAGCTTTATAAGTCTCAGTATTATTTGCATTGTCTTTTACAGTGAAAACCCATTTACCCCCACGGCATTTTTATCTTCTGGCAGTGTGGTGAGTGTGAATCTGTTGTTTTCCTTTAAAGACTTAAGTTCCTCCTTCATAGCTTTGACCCACTTCTCAAAGTTAGATGAAGTTATGGCTTCTTTAAAGCTCTGCAGTGTGTTGCATATTAGTCTATAACAATAGTCAACATTAACTGTTGCGTAATCATCATTTTCAACTTTACACTCATAGTCCTTCAAGTATGCAGGTGGTTTTCTCTCTCTTTTAGAGTAGTATGTATCCTGCCTTTCCTCTTCTTGCCTTATTTTTGTGTCTCCATCATTTATCGTAGATTCAGTGTGATTCGCTTGTATTTCTTTTGTGATTTGACTGCCAGCTTTTGAATCTAACTTAACATGCACACTTCTTCTGGTATTAAGATCTTCATCCATCACTTCTCGGTCTGTCTGAATCTGGCATTCAGCTACATTCTTAGTAATGAACTTGACTAACATGTGTCTAAGGACCCTTCCTGTGTCAGGATAATAGACCAGATATGATGGGCTGTTTTTATCAAATCCGGAAAAATCCCCTTATCACATATTGGGTCTAACTTATTTTTATCTTGTCTGTATGCATAGCACACTGATCCAAATTCTCTTATCCTTGAAAGATCAGGCTTCTTTCCTGTTAGCATGAAGAATTGGCCTGCCTCACATGCCTGTTGTAACATCTGTTGCAGATAAAAGCAGCAGTCATTACTGCATATGTCCACAACTCTTTAGGTAAATCAGTCTGTCAACATACACCATGACATTTTGAACAGTGTTCTCCAGCTTCTCTCTGCTGTCCCATTCTGATGGGGTGAGTAAGGTGCTGATGTTTCGTGTCTCATAACATTTTTACTCAATAGTGACTGAAAGTCTCTCGACATGAACTCAGTGCCATTATCTGGTCTGATACACTTTACTTTCCCATAAGGGGCTGAATCTGCAATAAACCTTTCAGTCGCCTTGATTGTATCACTGTTGGCTTTCAAAAAGTAGACAAATATTACACCTGAGTAGTCATCAGTAAATGCTGAAGTGTACTTAAAGCCATCTTTTGCTACTGGCTCAATTGGGCCTGCCAAATCAGTATGGACTAGTTCAAACACAGCTTTTGCTCTTGCATCTGGTTCTCTGTTTCTGCTCTGGACAAATTTCCCTTGCATACAAGTTTCACAATCTAGGCTAGGACTCTCAACTTTACCTTTAATTTTCATTCCTTTTACCACTTTTTCTAATTTTGACACATCTTCAAAATTACAGTGACCAAGCATTTTATGCCATGCTTGAATGTCATAACAGCTCTGAGATGCATCATAATGTATCTCACTATTGTTTTCTTCATCATATGTGTCTAAATAATAGAGTCTATCAAACTCAATTATGTCAAACCTGATGCTGTTTTTATAGATGAGTTGGTCCCGGCCTTGTTTAAAGTTGATCAAGGCCCCTTTGGATGTTGCTGCCTTAACAGAAAAAATGCTTTGTGGATACGTCGGGATATACAGCACCCAAGACATCATCACCTTTACTTTGTGGACCTCTGTGTTTAGCAGCCATACCTCTGCATTACTTCTCTTCTGTGTGACCCCACAGGTTCTCGTCCCATCAGCTAATTCCACAATGTGTTCCTCCGGTTGGAAAGTTGCATCAAAGTATTTAAACTTTTTGTTAATTATCTGTGATGTGGTGCCAGTGTCCACCAGTAATCCCTTCTGTTTTATGTCACGAATTTGATGCTCATTTATTCTGAAGACAAATGTGTGATCATCTGCCTCAGTTGCTTGTTTCACATTATCTTTCTTCTTTTGTCTATAGTTACTGTCCCTGTGGCTAGAGTTTTTACACAAACTACACCACTGTCTCTGGCCTTTATATTCTCTCCGGCATTCTCGTGCCTTATGTGCCTTTTGGCCACAGCTATAGCATATAATCTCTGCTTTTAGGCCACTCGCTTTCATCACATTATCATTACTTACATTGGTATTAAATTTCTCGGTATGTTCATAGCTTCTCAACCTTGTTTTGAACTCACCAAAGCTCAGCTTATCATCATCTTGCGTGATGTGGACTGCAAATGGCTTAAAAGTTTCAGGCAACCCTTTCAGAATCATTGCAATTAGTAATCCATCACTGAGCTTCTCCCCAGCATTTCTAAGTGTCGTAATGGTCATTTCAGCCATAATAATATAGTCTGTGACACTTTCACTGGTGGCCTTCTGGAGGCTTGTTAATTCGGTGTATAGGCTAATTACCCATGGCTTCCCTTTCCTGGCATAATGGCCTCTCAGGATCTGAAGCACTTCTCTACCATCATCTGCAGCTTCTCTCATGACGAGGGACAAACTTTTGTTGTCTAAGAACTGTATTAGTTCTGCATATGCCTCCTCATTTTTCTCATCGTCACCTTCCTTTTCATTCTCATCATCCTCTGCGTCTTGCTGCACATTCCGCAAAATGGCATCTTTCAGCCCTAGCAAGTGCAGATGTCCCAGAAACTTTGTCTCCCACAACTCGCAATTCTTCTCCTCTCCGTCAAAACATAGTGTATGCCATCGGCTTCCTACTTCCCTCCTGGGCCCATAACCTGTTGGCGGTATCATCTTAAGGGTAAGAAAGTCGGGTTAAACATACATTTACAGAGGAAAATAAACACACATGAAGGCAATCAATCTGGTTAAAAACAGAAGAAGGGAAGAACCCTTGCTTCCTCCTTTATTATAAAGCACACGGTCATGTGACCTCTCTTGACCTCTCCACACCAATGATGTCAGTGTAAGAGCACACATATGATCATTCACTCTCTTTATTATTATCAGCCAACATAATACCTTTTAGGGACATATTTTCTGAAGATGGGCAGCAGGTATTAATGGAGGTAAAGAAACCTGCTATTAGGAAATTATACATTATTAAATGGAAAAAATGTTCTAGTTCGTACCAAGATCAGGACCCTTTAAGGCTAATATTTCTCTGATTCTACAATATTTATACAAGTTAATTATCTTCTAGCTTTTTTACACTGTTGTCATTTCTGCATGTCTGCTCTTGGATCCTCCCCTTTCAGTGCATTCTGATGTTAAAATGTTTTTGAAGGGAGTTTTACATAGCAGACCAACTAGAAAAGAAGTGGCTTGTCCTTGCGATCTCAACTTCATTGTGGAAAAATTAACACTTGCTTCATTTGAACCATATCATCAGGCTGTTTTGAGGTTCATAGCTTGGAAAACTGTTTTACTCATTGCTCTGACTTCTGCAGGAAGAGTGTCTGAGTTGTTGGGTCAGCCTTATTTCATTTTCCACAAAGCTAGGGTTTTCTTGAGAACCAACCTTTCTTTTATGCTTAAAGTGGTATCTGAGTTTACTTTGAGTCACTCTGTCCATCTGCCTGTCTTCTTTCCAGAGACTAAGAACAAAAGAGAAAGGATGTTTTATACCCTTTATGTCTGCATACAATTGAGATATTATCTTGACTGAACTAAAATCTTCAAAAACTTTAATCAGTTATTCATTTCTTATTAAGGCAAGAACAAAGGACAACCTGTGTCAGAGCAGACTATCTCCAAATGGTTATGTTATTTCCTTTTTATTCCCATTACATTAAGGCAATTCCAGGCAGGGACAAGGTGCATTCTACAACAGCACTGGTCTCTTTGGTGGCTTTTTTTGAAAAGGGTGGATTCTAGAAATAGGATCATAGGAGGTTACTAGCCTAACGGCCTCAGGGCCCTTACAAGCCAAACCAAGTTCAGCCTGTGTTCCCAAGGGTGTCTGGTTCAAGCAGACACCAAAATCAGCACATATTGCCCCTGTCCAAGAGGGACACAGGTGTGGCCCACAGGGTGAATTTCCAGTTACCTATCCAGTCGTTCAAACTGAGCTTAAATAGGGCCAACAAGGGGCTTTGCTTAACGTATAGGAAGCTTCTTCCAAAGGTGGGTCAACCTCTATGAGACAAAGCTGTCTTTTCAGCAGGTTCTTTTGATGTCACATACCAGCTTAAGGTCCTTTGAGCAAGTGACCAGTGTGCCATTTGACTTGTGAATGTGCAGAATTTCCATCAATGCTAGGTCAGAGATTGCTCTGTATGCAAGACACAGGTCGCCTCTCAGCAGTCAAAGTGACAATGATTTCAGTCTGTCCACATAAGACAGTTCTTGAAGACCTTGAATTTTCTTCATAAGGAACCTTTGTGGTTTCTCCAATTGCTGCAGGTATTTGGAAAGGAACATACCAAAGGGAGCATTGTAATCTTATTACTGGCCTGATGAGGGAAGAGTACAGGGGGGTTATAACCTCTTTTTTTTTTCTGGAAGCAGTGCCCTTACTTATGAGATGAGTGATATAAAATGCCCTTCTTACCACTGTGGAGACATGGTGATCGAAGTTAAAGTTGCTGTCAACCTCTGTGCCCAGATCTCTCACCACTGACTGTGTGCTTAGGGTATTGCTATTAATGTGGTAGTTTGCAGGAACATCACCCTTGCCAAAGAGGATGATAATTCATTTTTTTTGCATTAAGATTAAGACCATAAACCTGTTACTGTTAACACAAATGAAGGCAGCACAGTGTCAAGCAGGATCTCGTTTATTCAAACTAAAAGAAAAAGATAAAAATCCAATCAATTGTATTAAGCACTTTCACCCATAAACATAGTGGGCTTCTTCAGAGTACAACAGACATAAAATGCAACTTCCTAATATACTGTAAGAAACACGACGCCCTAATGCAGCAACCAATAAATGACTCCAATTAATTAATGTAGTGAAACAAATTCATTAAACTTCACTTTGTTCTTATTAGAAATACAATAGAATAAAAATGATCTAAAATGTTAAAATTGGACTTGTTAATCTATATACATTAACAATGACTTTATCATGCTGTGTATGATAATATTTAATATATAGTATAATTTAAAATATAAAATATATTGTTTCTTCATAAATATAAATAAAACATTATAAAACATTAAACTTGAAAAACATGTATATATTTATATATATATATATATATATATATATCCATAAAAAACACAACATAACAGATATATCAAATAAATCATATACAATAGGATTTGTGTTTTAATATGCTAGAAATGGAGATGTGGTCATTGATTCCTGGTGGGTTGGTGGCATCCAATCTCAATTGCCATAGACATTCTTTGGCTTCCAATACATTTTTGTCATCACACCCTTTTTTGTTGTTTGGAATTCTGTCAGTCACAAAAAATATAAATCTCTTGAATTGATTACATTTCTGGCTGTGTGTATATAATGAACTCACTGTTTTTTTGATCTTAATGTCCCTTATGTGTTCCAGTATTCGTTCCCTAAGTTTCCTGATGGTCTTCCCTACATAATATGTGGAGCAACTTGTACATGTCGCTATATAGACCACCATTTTGGTATTGCAATTGCAATAACCAGGGCATCTAATAGTTCTCCCATAGTTCTGAACAACTACATAGGGTCCATCATTTATAAACTTACAAGTACTACATAGGCCACATTTACTCATTTTTGACATTTTGTGTACATTCTTATTGGTACCTGTCTCTAATAATTGCTTCAAATTCATACCCCTGCTATATGTTATCTTGGGGTAACTACCAATAATATCCGTGAGTTCTGTTTTGTTCTTAAAAACACTCAGCCATGTCTCCTGAACTATATTAAAAATTTTGGACCTCTCAGGTGGTCCGACCGGATTCGCGACCGGTATCAGGGCCAACAACACCAGCAGGGTCACTACGAGGGATCAGGGGTTCACTGGTTCAATCAAAGGCACCTCACAACATCTTGTATGGCAACACAATATAACAACAGATAGATACAGAATTTGATTTTAAGGAGGGAATTTTCCAGTTTTGAGACTGTTCCTGCCTGCTCTTAGACAGCAGTTTCTTTCTCCTGTTGTATAGCTTGTTAATGGCAGTTGTCCACCAGGCAGGTTTGTTTTTGCTTGAAGATCTTGCTTTGGTTCTATCTGTGTACAGGTGCTTGTATAAAGCATTGGTGTATAACTCAGCATAGGTGTCTGTTGTATCAGTGGAGAGATGGGCTATTAAGCTATTTATGATGTCACGTAAAAGGTTGTAACTGTACCTGGAGAAGTTTTTTAGTCTGGTTGTTGCTAAGGGGGGTTCTTGTGTTATAGTTACTTCTAGCGAGACTTATTTATGGTCAGATCTTACCAGAGATGGCCACACACTCTGGGTGGTGAAGTGGTTTCCCATGTTGGTGAGCACCAGGTCCAGGATGTCTGAGCACCTTGTGGGGGTGTCAACCAGCTGGTCCAGGGCACTGGAGTTAACGAAGTCCAGGAACCTTTGGTCAAGTGAGTTAGAACACATATGCTCTTGTCTAGTGCTTTGGTGACTGTCTCAAAGTGCTTCAGTGCAAAACTGGGCCTTACCTTTGAGGTTACAGATGTAACTAAAGAACACCTTGGGGTTATCCTTAGTTATGGAAGCTAATCTGGATTTGTAGTTAGCTTTGGAGGACTTCACTAGGAGTCTTATTTGCTTGTTTAAGTTGAGGAAGGAATGTTTCCAGTTTTGAGACCGTTCTTGCCTGCTCTTATCCCTGGGATTCCGGATACTGGCTAAGGTTCTTCCCGCCCCTATAGTGCCTTTTTTAGGCAAGGTTCAAATGACAAATTCACCACCGTAACAGGAACAGGCAAGCAAAAACTGAGGGTGATGCTACTCAATGCTAGAAGTCTAAATCTCAAAATTCACTCACTCGAGGCACTCCTTAAAATGGAGAACATTGATATCTGTGCAGTGACTGAGACCTGGTTCAGGGCTCCAGAGAGCACCCCTGCACTACCAGGCTATAACTCATACCACACTTTTCGGCCATATAACCTGGACCGGAACACCAAAGGCGGAGGTGTGTCCATATTCATTAAGGATATCCACACCTCCAGGCTAGTTGCTCAGCATAATGCAGCTGATGTTATCCAAGTGCAACTAACTCTGGGAAAAACTGCAATCCAAATTGTAGCTTGCTACAATCACCCACCATGCTCCAGGATTCCCACTCCTCTTTTCTTGATGTACTGGAAAATATTAGGGTTCAACCAAATACCCTAATAATGGGCGATTTCAACTACTCCGCCATTAACTGGGAAAACTACTCACGTACCAACTCTTTGCTCAACGTTTTCTGGAATTCATAAACTCCAATGCCCTGGATCAACTTATCCACACCAGGGGCAACAATATCCTAGATCTAGTCATTACCAACATGAGTGACCGGTGTTCCACACCTGAAGTCAATGCCTCATTGGTCCGATCCGACCTAAGCTAATTACCCTAGATATCCACATCCTGCCCCCACCCCCCATTAAGGAAACCATGGTAAAAAATTTCTCCAAGGCCAACTTCATGCTTCTTAAGACAGAAGTGGTGAACTTCATGACACCCATGCAGATGGACAATACAGTTACGACTACTGAATCCTACACAATTGTACTTTGTAAGCACTTACATGAGTGCATGGATCGTGCTATCCCAAACAGAACCAAGACACTATCCTCCAAAAAAAGGAAGCCAATCTGGTGGTCCCCTGCCATAAACAAACTGTACAACAGAAGGAAGAAACTGTTGCAAAAGAGAGTAAAACCCCATGATTGGAGGAGCTCCCTGGTCAGCCTCAGTAAGAAGCTGCGATCCCTGATAAAATCCTCCAAAGCTAGTCACGAAAACAAAATCACCACTGATTCTAAAGACAACCACAAAGCATTCTATAGCTATGTCAAGAATCTCAATGGCAGCACTCAGATCTGCTCTGAGTTACAGCACAATGGCACTAAATATACAGACCCAACTGATATTGCCAACATCCTAAAGAGCCCATCTCTATACCGGAAGAATGCAAAGTTCCTGTAATCACGGCTGCACAGGTAAAAACCACACTCTCCAAAGCCAAGAGCACAGCATCCATGGGACCAGACAACATCCCAGGCTGAGTTCTACACGAACTACAGAACGAACTGGCACCCCACCTAAGTACCATGTTCAATCATAGCCTCACCTCAGGCTTTATGCCTGCTGAATGGCGCACAGCAACAGTTATCCCACTCCACAAAGGGGGAGCCACCACGGACCCTGGGAACTACCGCCCCATTAGCCTGATGAGCCTGGTCTGCAAGACCATGGAACATATCATCATGGAACTTATAAACAAAGACAATGGTAATCTTGAAACTCTGGACCCTACCCAGTTCGGGTTAGTAAAAGGCAGATCATGTCTCCTAAACCTGATAGACTTCTTTGAAGCAGTCACCAAAGCCGTAGACAAGGGTAAGGTGGTTCACACAGCCTATCTAGATCTTGCCAAGGCTTTCAACACCATCCCCCACTCTGGAATTATAGATAAACTCACTAAACTAGGTATAAATCCCTATGTCAAAAGATGGGTTGCCAACTGGCTCACTGACAAAACCCACACTGTGAAAGTAGCAGACTCCAAATCCGACTTCAGTCCAGTGACAAGTGGAGTACCACAGGGTTCAGTCCTGGGTCCTCTCCTGTTTGGTATCTACTTCTCTGAAGTACAGGCTAACACAGAAGGTCTTTGGCTAACAAAGTTCGCAGATGACTGCAAACTAGGAGCCATAATAGAAACTCCTGACGATGTGGACATCCTACAAAAGGGCCTCACTGAGACAGATGCCTGGTGTCAAAGACATGGCCTCAAGCTCAATGCCAAAAAGTGCATTGTCATCCCCTTTGGTAAAAACTCTGTACCTATGAACTACAACATAGGAAGTAGTATACTTAACACCGAAAGTGTGATAAGAGACCTTGGGACACAGGTGGACAGTAGTCTCTCCTTTGATAATCACATTGCCACAGTAGTCAGGAAATCCCTCTACATGGCACACCTCATCACAATAGGTTTCTCATCCAGAAAAAAAGTGGTCATTGTTCCCCTCTACTCATCACTCATTAGACCCATTATAGAGTACAATGCCCCTTTTGGTATGTACCTCACAAGACATCTACAACAACTGGAAAGGCCGCAGAAATACCTCACAAAGAGGATTACCGGCCTCAAACAGATGCCCTATGCAGACCATCTCAAAAAACTCCAGCTTTACTCCGTCGCATATCGCCTACTCAGAGGTGATCTCTGCCTAACATACAAAGCTATGTCAAACCCAGAGCTGTTGGACATGCTCCACTTAAAGAAATCCCAATCCCTCTGAGCTACATGCTCTAGGGACCTAAACTTTGTCACCACAATAAACAGAACATGCCAGAGGGATAGATTCCTGTCCCAGAGACTTCCCATACTCTGGAATAAACTACCTATCTATATCAAGCAAAGCTCCTCATTAGCACTCTTCAAAAAAAATCTTGATGATTGGATGGGAAATCGGAAATTCACCCCGAGGATCACCTCTGTGGCTCTGCTCTACAGTGGCACAGGAAAATAATTTTCTTGGGTGGCAAAAGCCAGTGTACCATCTTGGCTGGGCTTGTATAGGCCCCAGGGCCGATAGCCTAGTACCTACCTATGAACCTATATCATTTACCCATTCTATGGATGGGTAATTAATATCACCCAAAATAGGGTGTTTGGTTGCATCTCGATTGACGCAAGTAGATCCAAGTAGGCTGAGTGGATGTCCTGATTCATGGAGCTGGCAATGTCCTGAAGAGGGGTTTTACCAACAGTCAATTGCACCTGAAGTTATTGAAGAGAATTGTGCTGTTTAACTAAACTAGAGGTGCATTTATCTTTAATGAAAATTGATACACCACCTCCTTTAGTTCTCATGCCTTCAGTTTGTAGTCTGAACGGGTGGATGGAAATGTAACCTGGTATAGCTAGGGTGCTCTCTGCAGCCTTAAATCAGGTATCAGTGACTGCATAAATGCCAGCATCTTCCAGGGTGTGGACTGCTTCCAGTGAGTGCAGTTTTCAGTTTAGACTCCTAGCGTTTAGCAGCATAACCTTGAGGTTGCTTTTAGAGTGTATTTATACATAAGAAATTTTGTTCTTGTGATATTGCCTAAAAAAGGCACTATGAGGATAGCAAGAGCCTTAGCCAGTAACCAAAATCCCAGGGGTGACAGATAAAGACCATCTCTGGCAAAGCATTGAGGTTTCTCAACCATGTCACCCCAGGCTGACAGATACTGAATCCCCTTAGAATGACACCAGAAACTAAGCCAATTGTTGAAGTCAATCATTTTTTGTTTGTATTGAGGTATCATCGTAGTGAAAGGTAAAATGCTGCTGTAAGGCTTGGCGTGTCAAAAATTTGGAAAATGCCTAACTTGACTCTGCTGGTGTGTCTCTGGTATGTTGCCCCAACCCAAATAAATGAAGTAATTCAACAAATAAATAAAAGTAAAAGCATACAGCAAGCTTTCAATACATCAGGAATAAATCTCAACATAATCAGGGACAAATCTAGAAATAAGAGTCATAAACAGTTTTAAACTACTAGTACTATTAATCTGAAACACTGGCAGAAAAAAAAATGAACGTGAAATAATATACTTTTTCTGACATAAAATAAGTTTATAAATCTAATTATTGTCATTATTAAGTGTAAAAAGTCACCAGTTTTAGGAGGAATTAAGAGTTGGGAGGAATGTAAAACAGCATACACTTAGAAATGCAGACTATTTGCCCTTTTTAGAAGTGTAACCAAGAAGAGAAAACAATGTCAGCACTGCCCTTTGTGGACTGTATCAAGACAGTATACTGAAATTGTCTTTGAGGTTAATAACTTCCTTACCTCTGCAGCAGTGTTGTTGAACTGGCTCCTGGCACAAAATAATTCAGTGCATTTCACATGAGCAATGAATGCAAAAGCAGTATGTTTGGTAACTCAGGTGTTGGGGAAAGCTGTTGTGTCACCCAAAATGTTGTTGACATGGATGTCATAGGTTCACCATCACTGGGCTAGGGGCATACCTGCCTGAGACACACAAGCTGAGAGCTCAGTCATGTCTGTCTTCATATAATCCAGTGAGGTACGTTTCAAGTCATTCACACCAACATGGACTATGACAGAGTTATAACAGTGCCTGTTGTTGAAAGACTTGAATGTGTGTGTGTGTGTGTGTGTGTGTGTGTGTGTGTGTGTGTGTGTGTGTGTGTGTGTGTGTGTGTGTGTGTGATGTGACCGATCCTGGCACCTGACAGCTGACTGTAACCTTTTCCTTATCCAACCTGGTGAGAGGAACATCTGTGTGTCTCACAAATGAGTTGCCTATGACTAAGATGTTTGTTTTTGTGTTATGCCTTAGGGGCGTGACTGGTGAGATACTGGTATGTGATATATTATGCCTATGTTATGCAGAGGATGTATTATGTGAAGTGTACTTATGTTTCTGTTTGGAGGTCTCTGATATTTAGGTAAGCTTCTTGTAAGGACCTCCGTATATGTAGGTTTATGTGTTGTTGGTTTGGTAGGTGCAGGAGGTGAGGTGTGCATGCTAACAACTTGCTTAGTATCAGATGGACTGACTAGTGAGTGAGAGAGCCTGGATTCTAGGCTCTTCATATAGATGCATCTCTCACATAATGAGTTTGTGTGGACTAGAAGAAGTGGTTGATGTACATGAGGCAATTGCTACATTGCCTCAGGATGCCCATGTCAACCAAGCTGGCTGGAGAAAGTGTGGGGAATTGTCCATCCATAATACTAGGTAAGTTAATGTGGTCAGAAAACAGGGAGAAGACAGAAAGGAACAGGTAAAGTAGAAGACAGGAGAAGTGGACAAAAGTACAAAGGGATAGTGGGTAGGATCTGTGAAGGTACCTCAGAAGCTTCACTGAATGTATCACCTGGCAGTGAGGGACAATCACAAGAACTCACCGATGGAGCACCAGCAGAGTACCAAGGCGAAAGTGTTTGTGTCTATAGCCACCAACAGTGGCCGCTGCTGTGTAGCAGTGCACAATGCAAAAACATGGTGCTGTGTAGCAAACGAGCACAAACTGATCTAAACAAATTAACCAATAAAAATCTCAAAACTGAGCCCTGTTCCAGCAACCTTCAATAAGTGGACTTCTAACTACACACTCCTGCCACTATGGCGCAGGGGAACCCTCTCCAACAAATGATGGCCTGGTTTAGTGCTCAAGTTATGTAAACAGAACTAGATTCAGGAGGCCTGAATCTAGTCTGTGCTGCAGCAAACAAAATGTGCAATAATTTCAGAACAAAAAAATCAAATAAGCAGTGATATGGTAACAGTGCAGTTCAAAAGTGCAGTATACAGTGAAAAATTCTACTTAAGTTTTTCAGGGATCAGCAGATGACTTCGATTTGTTTATGTAGCAAATGAGAGCAAACTGATTTTAACAAATTAAACAATAAAAAAGCTAAAAACTGAGCCCTGTTCCAGTAAGCTTCAATCAGATGAGTTTTAACTGCACACTCCTGCCACTAGGGTGCAGGAGAACCCTCTGCAACAAAAGATTGCCTTGTTTAGTACTCGAGTTATACAAACAGAACATGATTCATCAGGTCTAAGTCTAGTCTGTGCTACAGCAAACAAGTGCAACAATTAAAAAAACAGTTTAAATAAGTAGTGATATGGTAAAAAATGCAGTTCAAAAGTGCAATATGCAGTGAAAAATTATACTTAAGTTTTGCAGAAAACAGAAGATGGCTTGGAATTGCTTATGTAGCAAAGGAGAGCAAACTAATTTAAACAAAATAACCAATTAACTAATAAAAAAGCCCAAAACTGAGCCCTGTTCAGCAACCTTCAATCAGACGAGTTTTAACTGCACACTCCTGCCACTAGGGTGCAGGGTAACCCTCTCAATAGGTGGCCTGGTTTAGTCCAGAGTGCATCAATTTCAGAAAAAAAAAAACATTTCAAATAAGAAGGCACAATAAGCCTTCAACCAGCAATTCCCAGCTCAGAAGGGCAGAAGGAAACCTTTCCTTCCACATGAGTGCAGACCTTCTTAATGTAAAATAATTGGCCTGAAGCTCAAATGCTTAAACCAGAACTAAGATACTTTTAGAATAACAGACACACTAAGCCTCCAACCAGCAATTCCTAACTTAAAAAGGTGTAAGCTACCTCTCCTGCCACAAGAGTGTAGACCACAAACCTTCCTAATGTAAAACAACCGGCCTGAAGCCCAAGTGCTTAATCCAAAAGACTTAGAATAACAGTTACAATTTAATCAGGCTACTAACAAGCAGTAATAAATGCAGCAGAGTAAATGCAATTGAATACTTTTAAGAACAAGCAGCAAAATCAAAATAAAGTAATAAAGTAGGAAGAAACACAAATACAGTAAAATCAGTTGGATAAAGTAAATTTGTTAGGTTAAGTGGGAAGGGAGGAAACAGAAAATAATTAAGGGTTGAGAAACTAAGGAGGTGGGCCTTCCCAAATGATCTGTCTGTACTCAGTAGAATGAGATGGGGCTGGGAGGAGCATCCAAAATCAGATCCCAGGCAACTCAAAAGCCACCAAATTTAAGAACAGGGCAACAGTTTGGCAGGTGAGAGGGAAAAATAAAATGCATCCAGAGATAAGCAATATTCAGGCATAGTACAGCAAGCAGGCCACCAAGCAAACACTTCAGCTAAATAGAGATATTTTTAACTAAAAGAGCAATGCTGTTTCTCAGCTCCTTCCACTAATTAACTGATGTTATTCGCTGTTTGCAAAGGAATTCTTTGCTAACTTTTTAAACTGACTTTAGCCAAGACCTCTTAAAAGTCCAACAGAACAGAAAACTTAAAAGAAAACAAATGTAATGCAAGAATAAAATACAAAATAGAAGTGATCAAACCTGAAATGAAAAGCTTCAATTCAAAATAAAATGCAGTCAGAGATCAGCAATATTTAGGCACAGTACAGCAAGCAGGCAACCAAACAAACGCTTCTAAAGTAGCAACTTCATCCTCTGTACAACACTTTACAAAACTCTACAAACTAGATTCTTTTTCCAGGTCTAGAGTAAGCTTTGTGAGGATCATTCTCTAGGGGCATTTGGACATGCATTCTTCTTCCTCCCAGTGAGTATAAGCTATGGTAGTGTACCCATATATCTAAGGCTACTGCAGTAGTAATCAGATGATTAACATAATACAGTTGTGTAAGTAAACTTACCATGACAGTAGATGTTAAATTATCACTGCTGCACCAACCCCTCCAACCCTCCATCTCCCTTATTTTGTATATATTTTATTGGTAGGATGAGGGCTTTGAATTTTATTTACCTAGCTTTTATAAGTTCATATATTTTTAGGTAAATGCTAGGCTATCAGTTTGCAGACTATTGCAAGCCTAGCCAGTAGCCAGAGTTTAGAATCCAACCTTGTACCTTGAATGTGAGAGGTTAAGACCTTAACCATTATGCTAACCTTCCCTTTCAGTGCTCTAGTCTCCTTCTCAATGGCTTGGCAACCAAACTACTGATTTTATTCAGCTCTGCTTAAGATGATAATGGTTTGGGCACGTGGACGATGTCCTTAAACTCTGGAAGCTAGCTGGCTGTCATATCCTATGCAGGATGTAATCCATATAGCTAAGGCTGCTACAGCAGTGATAATTCAAACATCTGCTTTTATGATAAGCTTACTTACACAACTGTACTGTTTGTGTCCTTTTGTCTTGATTGCTGGTATTGTTAGGGAAAGAATGTTTAGTAACGCAGTATGTAAGGTTAGGGGCAGGGGTAGGGGTAGTGTTAGGGTTTGAAAATGAGTAAGGTAGTGGAGACTGTTCATAAGAGAGATGTTTTTCACTAAAGCTTGTTGTTTATTTTGAGATAAATTTTATTTTTTAATAAATGTAAACAGGAATAGAGACATGCTGTTTTGAGAATAACTAGAAGCTATGTACATTTTAAAATGAAACACCCATAAAGGATTAAGTAGCGATACCTTGGAAAATTTTCATTTGAATAATAACTGAATAATTGATTTTTTCCTTGTGTATTTAAGAAATATTTCCATTCTTTGCAAAACTATAGAATACATGCTTAGAAATACTTGATGTGTTGTTGTCCTATCTCGCCTTTATTCTTTCCATGATGGGTTCAGATCCGATCCTCGGATCCAACTCTGCCTTATATACAAACTCGAGGTCTTCCACTAGCTCATGGCTAAACCCTATCTCAGCATGCACTAGGAAAGCTCCCCAGATTAGGTGCTTTCTACTAGCTCTGGCTAAGTATACTCCTTTATTGTTATCACTATTATTAAAAATTGCTTATTCTGAATTATTGTTGCTTTACATAACTAATTTGGTGCTAGTTTGCTAGTTTTGCTTTGTTCTGCTGTTATTGTTGTTATTGTTAAGAAAAAAAGACTATTCTAGCTTTTTTTGCTAGTGTTCTACTCTCTGTTTAAAATGTCTTCTAAAGATTTGAAACACTCTGGTTTCAAAAAAGTGAGAAATATGGACAGAAAATGTCTCTAAGTTATAGACACACTATTTGTGTGTATTGCCTAGGAGCTGTTCACCTCCAAGAGTCTTGTTCAGTTTGTCATTCCTTCAGTTACAGGGCTCTTCTGGAGAGGAAGAACAAATTAATCCTAAGAGGTCTTTTAAACCCCCCCCCTTCTCGGAAGCAATACAAGAAGGTCCGGATTCATCAAAGTATGACAAGTCTCCTTCTACTAGAGCTGACAAATCTGGGAAGAGATCTTCCTCTTCCAGTGCTCCATTGGAGCCTTCCAAAAAAATTAGAAAAATTTCCTCACTGGATCCTAAGACTGTCAGATCCGAGATACCTACTGATGTTCTTCATTCCACATTGCTGCAGTCCTAACTATTGGGTAGTCCGCTGTCCAGTCGGCCCGAATACCAAAGTATATGGCTGACGTCGGTCAGGGCGCATTAGACTGACATCAGAACGTCAGGGTACTAATGCGCATGACCGACGTCATATCCTCAGTCTTTTTTGCCGCATGGTCCGATGCAGAAGCAATTTTGCGAGTGCAGGTTGGCGTTCTGAAAGTTTCTGAAGCCAGAGTTTCAGACCGAATCAAAGTTGGCTAAGTACCCGTTGGAATATTTTGGTTTTTCTTGCCTCAGTATTTAACCGAATGTCAGAAAAAGTGAATAACTGTATTTCTTGTGGGAAACAGATACCTCATAGGGATTACCATACTTTGTGTATACCTTGTTTAGGGCCTGAGCACGGCGTTGTTGGATGCCGCTCTTGTGCTAGATTTAACAAACGCACTATTAAGAGAAGGTTAGACTGTGCCAGGTTAGTGTTTGGGAAGCGTTGTAATTATAAAATGCCGCCGGATGTTCCGCGCCGGCTTCGCTAAAAACGCAAGGACAAAACAGCAAAGCCTAGAGTGGAGGAACCGACAGTCCCAGACGCCGGTTCTTTAGAGGGCTCAGTGGAGCCGGAGGTTTTGCCAGGTGTTTCTTTGGAGTCTCAGGGAGAGACTTTACTGTTACAGGATGTATCCTCTCAGGAAGTAGGCCAGGCTGTGGGGGCTTCTCAGGTGTCTGTTCTTCCCTCTCTTCCTAAGGTGGTTAGAGCCTCCTTCAGTTTCCAAGGCTTCTTTGAGGGGCAGGCCAAGTTTAGCTTCTGTGGGGGTTTCTCCTAGTGCTTCAGGATCTTTGCCTAAGAAACATATGCTTAAAATGGCAGAGGATTTGATTACTATGATTAGGGGTTCTATGCCCCCCCCTGATAAGAGGCCTAGGGTGGAACCTGAGTTTGAGAGTTTTGAGCAATGCTCGAGGCTTCGGAGTCTTCGGCTGAAGACTTGCAGGAGTACCCTCCTTATTCTGATTCTGATGTGGATGATTCTACTCCTTCTGCTTCTCCTCCTGAGGATTTTTCATTTTCAGAGACTCTGCATTCCATGAGGGAGCATTTTAAATGGGAAGGTCAAGATTTCTCTGATTCCAGGAAAAGGCTTAGGGAATTCTTGTTTTACCCCAGCATAGGCCTTTAGCTATACCTCCTGTTTTGACTGTGGTGGAAGATGTTTTGCAGAGGCTTCTCTGAATCCTGATTCTTTGCCTCCTGCCCCAGTTAAACCCGATAGCTATTATAGGGTGCCTGAAGCTCATAAGTATCTTTAAGAGTCCTAGGGCAGACCCGGAAACTGTCTCTCAGGGGCCTAAAGGTGTGAAGGCCTCAGTTGTTAAAAATCCTGTCCCTCCTGATAAAGAGGCAAGGGCTTTGGATAGATGGGGAAAGAAAGTGTATACTTCTTCCACTTTAGCCATGAGGGCGTTGAATTGTCAGTTTCACATGTTAAAATATCAGAATTATCTTCTTTCACAGTTGAAATCTAAGGTGGATGCTCTGGCGGAAGGTATTGAGTGTAAAGAGTTGCAGGATTTAGTTCATGTGTCTGAACAAGTGGGTAAACATTCCTTGCAATGTGGTTTTGATGCTGTGCAGGCCTCCTCCAGGGTGGCTGCCACTGGTTCTGTTCTTCGTAGGCACGCCTGGTTGAGAGATCAGAACTTAGCTGAGCATGTTAAGACAAGGATTTTGGATGCTCCTTTACAGTCTGATGTGTTGTTTGGTTCGCCTGTGGAAACAGTTTTAAAGAAGATGGAGGACAAGGCTAAGTCTATGCAAACTGTTAAGGATTTTTTGCAGGTGCAGCCTCCTAAATTTAGTAGAAATTGGCCTGCTAAGGGATGGACTTATCCTGCTTATGATTCCCAGTCTAGGGGTAGGTCTAGACGTGGTAGGGGCAGAGCTCAAGGTGCTTTTAGGCCTAGGGCAGGGAGTTCACCTGCTCAGACTTCTGGTGAGGGCAGGGTCAGTCCTTTCGTAAGCAGACCCAATGACCTGCCTTTTCAGCTGCCAGTACCTTCTCGCCTGGCGGCACCTCTAGGAGGAAGACTGTCTCTTTTCAAAGAAAATTGGGATTTAATTACCCAAGACAAATGGGTTCTGGATATCATTCACCACGGTTACAGGTTTTATTTCCATACCTTGCCTCCTTTCAAAGGCATGCCAGACATTCCTCCTCTACAAAGACAAGAGGCTCACAAGCAAATTTCTCAGTTACTCCAGATAGGGGCCATTCAGCCGGTTCCTGTGCCAGAAAGGGGCCTAGGATTTTATTCTCGCCTGTTCCTAGTACCGAAGAAGGGGAACACGTGGAGACCAATTTTGGATTTATCTATCCTCAACACTTATCTGGACATTCCAAAGTTCAAAATGTTGACGTTACAACAGCTTTTACCTCTGCTGGGCAAGGATCACTGGATGGTAACTTTAGATCTCAAGGAAGCTTACCTTCATGTGCCTATAAGACTAAGTTGCAGAAAGTATCTGCGTTTTCGAGCTGGAAATTCTCATTATCAGTTCTCTGCATTGCCCTTTGGCTTATCTACTGCGCCCAGAGTATTCACAAAGGTTCTGGCTCCAGTGATAGCTTACTTCAGGCTAAAAGGAATTCAAATCTATCCTTACTTGGACGATTGCCTGATTCTGGCTCAAGAAAAGGAAGACCTTCTACAGCATTTGGAATATGTCATAGCAGTGCTAAGATGCCTAGGGTATTCTGTGAACGAAATAAAGTCCAGTCTAGTACCCTCTCAAGACATGTGCTTTCTGGGTGTGAGACTGAATACAGCAGCCCAGATGGCCTTTTTAACCCCGGACAAACAAAAGAATCTTTCCAGTTACTTCCATCAACTATCTCTTCAGTCCGGGCTGACTGCAAGGACAGTCCTTCAAGCCTTAGGGTTCATGGCATCTTGTATTCTGGTGCTTCCCAATGCCAAACTGCATATGAGGAAGCTACAATGGTATCTCAAAAATGTATGGACACAGCACTGCCAGGATTTGGACACTGTCATTCAAATAATAACTTGCATTCAAAAGGAATTTTTGTGGTGGGCTCAGGAATGTCACCTAAACAAGGGACTCTCTGTGACCCGACCAGAGGCGAGTCAAATTCTAATGACAGATGCCTCAGACATTGCTTGGGGAGCTCATCTAAATGGAAAGTGGATACAAGACAAGTGGCCTGCCAGACTACAGCATCTACATATCAACATGAAGGAGATGTTAGCAGTCCAGTTTGCATTAATGGCTTTCAAAGAGTTACTTCTTCCAGGGCAGGTGTTGATTCTAACAGACAACACAACTGTCATGTGGTACATCAACAAACAAGGGGGAACACATTCTTACCCATTGTGCAGGCAAGCAATGATTTTATGGGAGACTGCTAAGCTTGCAACTAACTCTTCAGGCAAGGTTTCTGCCGGGAGCACAGAACTCCTTAGCAGATGTGTTAAGCAGACAAATCATGGATCCCCACGAGTGGAAACTGGATCTTCATGTATTTCAAAAGTTGACAGTGTCCTGGGGAACTCCAGACATAGATCTGTTCGCTTCTCCACTAAACCACCAGCTGCCAAAGTTTTGCACAAAGAGGTTTCATCACACAGCTTGGAAAGTGGATGCTCTTTCTTTCAGTTGGAAAAATCTTCATGTGTATGCTTTCCACCTCTGCCTCTTCTTCCAAAGGTGCTTCTAAAGGTCAGACAAGACAAGCCAAGGATGATTTTAATAGCTCCAGATTGGCCTCGCAGCACTGGTACCCATTACTGAGGAGTCTGGTAAAGAAGCCTCCATGGCCTTTACCCTTGATTCCACATCTGTTGTCTCAGAAGGACGGTCGTCTGCTCAATGTCAAGCTTCACTCTCTTCATCTAACAGCCTGGCATATTCTGTTTTGAAAGACAGCAGGTCTCAACTTCCTCAACAAGTTTTAAATGTGATTATGGAAGCTAGAAGACCTAGTACAAGGAAAGTGTACGCAGAAAAATGGAAGAGATTTTTATTTTGGACTGCAGCAAAGAATTTGGAGATTTCAGAGCCTAATTTGAGTGTGGCTCTTCAATATCTTACTGAGTTATTGGACAAAGGTTTGTCTTTCTCTTCCATTAAGATTCATGCTGCAGCAATTTCAGCTCACTATGATTGTGACCCACCATTGTTTTCACATCCTTTGTTCAAGCAATTTCTTAGAGGGGCAAAGAATATAAGATCCCCACGTAGAGCTCCTACTCCTGCTTGGGATCTCAATTTTGTGTTGGAGAAACTTACTCTACAACCTTTTGAGCCTGCAGCTACTGCTGAACTGAAATACTTGTCATGGAAGACTGCTTTTTGTTGGCCATTACTTCTGCAAGAAGGGTTTCTGAGTTACAGGCCCTTATGGCGGTTGAGCCTTTTTGATTTTTCATAAGGATAGGGTATCATTACGCACTAATCCTTCCTTTATGCCTAAAGTGGTTTCTAGTGTGGCTTTAAACCAAACTATTCATTTGCCTACGTTTTATGCAGATCCCCAAAATAAAGGGGAAAAGATTTTGCACACTTTAGATGTACACAGGCAATTGCGTTATTATTTGAGCAGGACTAAGGATTTTAGGCAGTCTCAGCAGTTGTTTGTTTCTTTTGCTTTGAGTTCTCAGGACAAGCCTGTGTCAAAACAAACTATTTCTAGGTGGATTGGGTTTTGCATTGCATTTTGTTATTCCCATCATGGCAAGGAGATTCCAGCTGGGATTAGGCCTCATTCCACTAGGGCTACTGCCACTTCAACAGCTTTTTTAAGGGAGGTGGCAACTAAGGATATTTTGGAGGCAGCTACTTGGAGTTCAGTGCATACTTTCTCTAAGCATTACCACCTTCCTCTCTACTCTAAGTCTAGGGCTGGTTTTGCCACAGCTATTTTGCAAGGCATGTTATCAGCTCCTGCTTCCTTATGATTTGCCAGCCTCCCTTACCTCTGCTTTGGGATTCTACCCAATAGTTAGGACTGCAGCAATGTGGAATGAAGAACATAGTACAGTTTTGTACCTACCATAAATGTAGATGTTCGAGGATCCACATTGCTGCAGTCCAATTTACCCTCCCTCCTTCCCATCTGTGTTTAGGGGTGGTTGTGTAGGTGAGGTTATATTCTGCTAATTTTGTATATTTTGTATATATTTTGGTGCAGATATGTTGGGAGTTTTTGGTTTTTGGCCTTATCTTTTCAGGGTCTTCTGACATCTGGGGCAAGAAAAGACTGAGGATATGACGTCGGTCATGCGCATTAGTACCCTGACGTTCTGATGTCAGTCTAATGCGCCCTGACCGACGTCAGCCATATACTTTGGTATTCGGGCCGACTGGACAGCGGACTACCCAATAGTTAGGACTGCAGCAATGTGGATCCTCGAACATCTACATTTATGGTAGGTACAAAACTGTACTTTCTGACACCATCAGTCTCAGTGCCGATGGAGTTCGAGTTGCAGAGCTGGTCCCCTGTATTGGAGCCATTCTCCCCTACTCTTAGATGTTCTATACTCCAGCCTTCCAAGTCTCCAGCCCCCTCCACTCGGTCTTCCAGGAGCCTATTGACGATGACATGGATCGAGTGGTACAGAGGCTATTAAGGACACCGGTGCTGGCCAAGCTGTTATTGGATCCTACCCCTTGGGCTTCGGATCCAACCACATCCTCCCCTTTTACTTTGATTCCTCCTCCGATCTGACCTCGGACTTCCTGGCCAGAATGTTCAGAGCTGATATTGGTGGAACCCTCAGAATTGAGACCTCTTACAGGATCTTTGGCTCTGATCATTGCTCCAATGTCCTTGGCTCCATCTGAGGTCAAGAAGTCTAGGAGCCGACGCTCTCTGGTTGGTTCCAGGAGGGCGAGTCAGATCGGACAGTTGTCAGATCCGAACTTGCCTCTCGGGACATCAGCTCGGGTGAGCTCAGCTCCTACCTCAGCTTCGGAGCCATCCTTCTTGATTCCAGGGATTCTCTTGGACTCTTTGGATCCAGGGATTTCCTCAGATCAGGGCTGGGGGGCTTTTGAGGTGGTCTCCACAGGCAGTTCCTCAGTCATCACTGGACATTCTTCCCCCAAAGGCACCGGTGTCTGCCTCTATACCCTTGCATCCACAGGGATGTGAGATCCTAGGCCTCAGGATGCCCCACAGGGTGCCCCCCACTCTTCTGAAACCTCTCCAGAATACCCCTCTGAAGAGGTCCCTCAGAAGGAGGAAACATTTAGACTCCACAGAGGAGTCCATCACTTCGGATACGGACCTCAAGGAAGCCAAAGAGTCCCCATGGTCACCTCCTGATGATGTCTCCTGTGGAGACATCTTAGAAATACTTAAACAGAGAGGCAGCTGAAAGTCCACCAACCCTTCAGCAGAGGAATCCGTGTACCTGAAGGCCTTTGGATCCCACCCTTCCTCCACTTGGATGTCAGCATCTTTCAACAAACATCTGGAATTAGTTCCTTGAAAGGCATGGGAGTCTCCAGCTGTTCCTTGGAGGCCAAATAAGTTCATCACCTCCTGCTCAGACAAAAACTTTCTAACTAAGGGAGTTCCAGTAGATGCTATTGTGGTGGCAGCAGCCACCAAGAAGGAGCTCTCAGAGACATCTTCTTCTGTCCATCTACCAAACAAAGAGTGTCGCACCATGGACAGATATGGAAAGCGCATTTTTTTCCTGCGACCTTTGCTCTTAGATCACTGAATTACCTGACCCATTTTACTAGATTATAGAGAGATCTCCTGAAATAGTTAGGTGATACTGTCCAAAGTTCAGTGACTGAAGGGGTGTCAGAGAAGGTTTCCTCTCAGCTCTCTACCTTAAATTCAGTGATCAACTCCTCCATGAGACTGATTTCTTATGCCGTGGATGGAGCGAGAAGAGCAGCGGTTCAGGAATTTCTCTAAGGAGACATTCTTGGATGTGCTTGTGTGACTTTGCGGAGCCCTTTAAATCTTCCTTTGTGAATGCCCAGTTCGATGACTTGTCTCTGTTTGTGTCCAAAGTCAAGGACACACTAAACAAGTGTGAACAAGAAGGAAAGACTCTCTCTGCCATAGGAGTCCATTTTCCCTACCAACCAGACTATATCCCAAAGGTCAGAAAGGAAGTGGAAGACTGTGGTTTCAAAAATCCCAGATAGCTAGAAACAGCCCTAAATAAAAAAACGGGCTCACAAAAACAATAATTAAGCCTTTTTATAATACAGGCAATCAAACTTACTCTAACAACAAACACACCACACACAGTTACATTCTAGGACAGAAATCTAAGCTGTAGCACTAACTATAAGCTAAGAACTATCAACAGGTTAAATATAAAGCCTTAGAAGAAAGGGTAAAGGGAGTTAAACTAGGCCTAATAAAAACAGCCACAAAGGAGAGAAAGAGAAAGGTACACTATTTGTAATTCTCTTAACTAACTAAGTTGGTTAAACTAGCAACTACTATATAGAAGAGGAAATTGTCGAAAAATGTACTAAAACTTGAAAAATACTTATATTCACTAGCCAGAGCTGGTGAAATGCCCGATCTGTTGCAGCGGCAAACAAGATCTGAGTTAAGCACCAGTGCATCATGGGATAGGGAGTAGGCCATGAGCTGGTTGAAGACCTCAAGATTTTGCATTTGGCCGAGTTGGAGCCGAGGATCGGCTCCGAACCCATCAGTGAGAATGTAGGCAAGATGAACAACTCACATGGAACGTTATGGTGAGTATATAACTTCTTTTTAACAGTTATTCCCATCTCTGCATGTCTAAAGATTTGGAGTTTGGTATGTTCGATTATGTAGTCATTGCATTTCCTGTCTTGCAACCTTTTTGACACTACATTGCAGATTTCAGCATAGTCAGGTTTGACTATGCCATTGTAAACCACTAGCCACTACTCTGCATAGTGCATACTCAGTAGTTACTTAGCACAACTAGTCCACACAGTAAGGTCCAGTAACTGTGTCATTTAACTGAATGTAGTACTCTGTGTAATTCAAGCAAATTCTCCAAATCCCTGCTCAAGTATGGAAGGTCAGCTTGCTTGTTTTCTTTCTGTTGCCAGCCTCACAGATAACTGCCCGATGCTCACAGATAATGAACTTTTACTTAGTACAAAACATTGTTTGTAAGAGATGCAAAAATATTTAGCTAACCTGGAGGCCTCACTCTCACAGAAAGACACAAACTGAGCATCACATACTTCTGCAACACTCTTTACTAATGCACACTAAACTGTATTATGCTGAGGCTGTAAAATAATTCTTGCCAAAGCCTCCTAGAGCCACAAAGACTAGGCCTTAGCAAAAATCTACCACCACATCAGCTTCTGGTGCACTTCTAACAAAAGTATCAATAGGATTTAAATCATCTCAGATCCAGTAGACCAGACCGCTCTACAAAGAAAAATGTTTTAGTGATTGGTGACTCTGTAGTGAGACACACTGATTCTTCATGTACTAGGCTGGAAAATGGCATGGTGATGATGGGTTAGCTTTCAGCTGCCAGAATCACTGACATAGTTTTCGTCCATGTTGGAATTAATGACTTAGCACTTAAAACCCTCAGGGATATGCGGATCAAGTTGGAACTCTCCACAAATGGTCACAGATGCAAGCAGGACTCTAGTACTGAACAGAATCCTTTCTTCTTCAAGAATGATGCTTAGGTACAAAGAAAAAGTAATTGGCTAAATAGTTGGTGCCATTTCAGGATGCCCAGTATGCGTCAGCGTAGGACAAGATGTTTGACTGTTTGCTTTGCCATGGATAGTCTGCAACTCTTGTTCAAAGGCTTCCTGATATTTGTTCTATTGTTCATTATGATGTTAGTCAGGAATTCCTTCTACTTAGCACAGCTGATCTCCAAGGGGGTTATCTTCCAGATCCAAAGAAGTTATTGCCCAGTTATAGTCAGCATTGATTAGGCCAGTTATTGAATGTAATGCCCTCTTGAGATATACCTCACTGGGCATATCAAACAATTAGAATGACCCCAGAGATTTTTAAATAAGATCATTACTTGTTTAAAACCCTAAGCTACCAGAAAAGAATTGAAGCACTATCCTTTTACTCAGCTTCTTTCAGACTCCTGAGTGGAGATCTGTGCTTTGCCGTCCATACCATTAGGGAGTCAGTGGTCCTGGATCTTTACAGCTCCAGTAATTAAATAGTTTCATAAATAACCAAACAAGGGATCTAAATTTTCTCCAACAAATAAATAATACAATGTGGAGAAAAAAGTTCATTACATAGTACATCCCCAACTGTGGAACAGACTCCCTCTGCAAATTAAACAATGTGGTACATTATCTTCCTTCCAAGGGGAACTGAATGATTGGACAGCTCTTTCATGGTTGCTAGGTTTTGGCAGTGGCATACTGAGATTCAGTTTCTCAATTTCTCAGAAAGGTAACCCCGTTTGCTCAACACAGAGTTAATGCTTATCTTTGGAGTCCTTGTATTCTCTTCCAGATAGTTCACTATAGTTTGCTGTTAAGTTATGCAGAACTGCATTCTTTTGATAATATCAGACAGAAGCTAAGAGATCCTTCAAGGACAAGGGCATCTGAAAACCTGGTCAAACATATATGTCAAGAATGTAACAGTTATTATTTTAGCCTAACATTGATTTATTTTATTTTATTAGCATTTGTTTACCAGGATAGTCTGTCTGGGCACACATGGAGCCCCAAGGAGAAAAGCTCCACAAAAAGTAGTTAAAATATATACAAAGAGTTAAACATATACATAGAGTAGATAGTAACAATTATTTACAATGGTTACATTGGAAATTTTAAATACAGTGGATTAGAAATTTATGGTACACATTAAAATATTGTAATGACATTATCATATACTTACTATTCCTTAAATTCATTATAGTGCCATCGTGACATCTGTCCTTCTTTATATTTATGCATCATGGAAGGTTGTGATGAAACATCAAAAGGAAGGTTTTGAAAGTATGAAAGAGTTGGGCGAGATGATATAGTGATGAAAAGGATGATAGTCAAGGGTGGAGCAGGAGCAATCAGGAGTCTTGGAGATACTATTTGAGCTGTATTTTAAAGATATTATGGTTGCAAATCTGTTTGAGAGACAGAGGCAGGACGTTCCGCATTTTGGAGATAAGAGAGGAGTATGAGGAGGTCCCAGGTAAGCTGTTTGACTTAGAGACTTGAAGAAGAGTATGCGTCGCATAGTAGCCTGTTTGGGGAGAAGGGATGTACAATATTAGATAGTGGGTATTGATTAGGCTTAGTGTGGAGTTTATGAGTAAGTAGAAGCTGGGAAAGATGCAGGCAGTTTGGTAATTCTAGTCATGTGAGTTACTTGAGGGCCTGGAAGTGGTGGGATTTATTAGGCATATTAGGGGCAAATTTAGCTATTTTGCTGTAACGTTGATGTAGGCTAAGGAACAGTATTAGTTTGTAAGTTGACCAGTACTGGGGAAGCATTGCAAGAGGTGAGAGTGATTTAAGGACAGCTATGAGTTGGAACGCCAAGTTTGGACAGATGACAGGGAATCTTGGGTAATTTGTAGTTTGTTTAAGTTAGTTGCTGAGCATAGATGGGTAGAGTCATCATCTTAATACATGATGGAGGCATGTTTGTAGACCTTATGGAGATCATTTATAAATATGTTGAAAAGAATAGGGTTAAGGAAGAAACCTTGAGGAACTCCAACTAATACAGGTAGGGAAGAGGAGGAGTAAGAGTTTATCCATTTGGCAGATTGAGATTGTGAGGTGAGATTGTTCTCAAACCATGAGAGGAAATGGATGTCAAGGCCAAGAGAGGAAAGTCTTGGAATGAGTAAAGTATTTGAGACTGTGTTAAAAGCTTTTTAGAGGTCGAGGAAAGGTTCAGATACTAGATGTCCTGTACTTCTGTTATGATTTATTAAGAATGTGACGTGTAGGAGGGCTGTTGTGGTACTATGGTCTGGAGAAATCCATGCTGTGTTGGGGCTAGAAGATTGTTGTTTAGAATAAACTTAAGGAGCTGTGATTGAATGTACTTCTCTAGATTTTTAGATAGAGGGGATAGGATTACAGTTGGTCTGCAGCTAGAGAAATCAGTAAAATTGCCACCTTTTGAAGTGGTAGTATATAGGACTTCTTCCATAGGGTAGGAATGTATTCTTCTTTTATCAATTTACCATTATGAAAACTGGAAATGCTAGGGTATTTGCTGCAGTTTTTAGGTATTCTGAGATGAGATTATCGGGGGCAAGTGTGGAGGGTTTTAGTTGTGTGAGTAGATTTTGATAATGGAGGTAGAAATTGGGCAAAAAGAGAAGATTGTAGTGGGGGTGTTGTTTGGTTGAGGATTTGTTGCTGAGGCAGGAATGGTGTTTTGCACAAAAGAGACCACAGTCTGTATGAAATGCTAATTAAAATTGATGGCTATGTGTTTTGTGTCATGGTCAGGAGAAGGGGAATGTTAGGTGGTATGGCCTGGGTGCAAGAATTGGTTAATGGAAGACCAGTATATTTTGGGGTTCTTTAGAGTAGTGTTACCTTTTCCTGTATGTCCAGTTTTGTCTCGTTCTTTCATTAGTTGTTTTGTTTGGTAGTCATGGTGCTGGATTTAGTTTGATGGTTTTAGTTCTAATAGGGACATAGGTGCTAAAGGTGTTAAGGGAGGTATTGTTGAATAGAGTTACTACTTTATCTAAAGGCAGTGTGTATAGTGATTTCCAGTTAAAGTGTTTCAAGTTTGAGACAGATGTTTCCTTAATGAAAGTGGAAAGATATCAGGCTTGAATGCTCTGATGATGTTTTGTAGGGAAGTGTGACCTCTGATTCTAAATGTAGGTAGGTGACCACTGAGGATATCAGGAAAACAGCCACTAAAGGTGATTTGTGGTTAACTGTTCAAAATCTAACCAATTGTGGATTTAATTTACTTCTTTTATTGTGATAAGTGGGAGTGGAGTCTGGGTTAGGCCATATAGGTTTAATGCTTTGTTTGAGGTAATATGGTTGAGTGATGGTCAGTCGATATCTAAGTCTCCATGAATAATAGTTTCATGTGGGATGTTAGTTGCAACCCAGTGGAACAATTCCTCATCTATTTCAGTATTGTTATTGTGTGTGTGTGTGTGTGTGTGTGTGTGTGTGTGTGTGTGTGTGTGTGTGTGTGTGTGTGTGTGTGTGTGTGTGTGTGTGTGTGTGTGTGTGCGTGTGTGCGTGTGCGTGTGCGTGTGTGTGTGTGTGTGTGTGTTCCGAACCCACTTCAGTCGACCCAAAATGCTGCATATGGAATTTCGAAACAGCAACCAAGGTGAAAATGAATACATTGACATCCGTAGTTTCATGTATTCATCATAGCAGAAGGTGATTTCACTCCCCTCCTGCTATGTACATTAATGCACAGTTACATTCTACAGTCAAGGATACGTTAATTCTACTAATACTCCCCACCACACCCCCCTGCATATTAAATATACCAATTCCGAGATCTCACAAGAGTGAGAAAATGGGCTAATTCCCTGTTCCTCACTCAACCGCAATCTCCCTGCAAACCCAAGTACTTGAACTGCATTATCCATTCGCTGTAGTGTAGTCGATACTTTTTGATTCGACATTCTGCCGACTTGAAAACTGCCATTCGACCACATGCCTGTAAACAGATGCAGTTTCAAGGTTGTCAATGTAAACCTATATATATATATATATATATATATATATATATATATATTTATAGAGAGAGAGAGAGCGAGATATACATGCAGAGAGATATATATGAGATATGTATATTAATATAGACACCGATATATAAATATGGGTCTATATATCTGTATCAATATATAGTTATAATCTTGTGCTTATTTAGTTTAAAACAAGAGATGAGTATTTCAAACTTGTTTAATATAGGAGTGAAGCAAGGATATAGGGCAATATCTAAGTGGTTTTGGTAGCCATTGGGGGACCTCTTAGATGACTCTCTTCTCTAGCAACGAGATTACCTCTTGTGTTGCATGGATGAACACAGTAAAGAAAAGGGAGCGGGAGAGTGGCCCTCTAACTCAAATGGGCTGCGAGAGCCCTCTAACTCAAATGGGCTGCGAGAGCCCTCTAACCTAAATGGCGCTCTCTAAACTAGGAAAGAATAGAGACTTGGTCTGCAAGGCTATGGAGCGCGTCATCATGGAACTCATTAACAGAGACATTGGGAACCTCCAAACACTGTACCCTACCCAGTTCGGCTTTGTTAAGGGCAGATTATGCCTCCTAAACCTGGTGGACTTCTTTGAGACAGTTACCAAGGCTATAGACGAGGGAAAGGTGGTACACACAGCATACCTAGACCTCGCAAAGGCCTTCAACACCATTCCCCATTCTGGTATTATAGACAAGCTCACCAGCCTGAACATAAACCCCTATGTCACAAGATGGGTTGCCAGTTGGCTGACATACAGAACCTACATGGTGAGAGTTGCGGGAGCGGAGTCTAAACCGGTTACAAGTGGCGTTCCCCAGGGCTCAGTCCTAGGACCCCTCCTGCTCGGCATATACTTTTCAGAGGTACAGGCAAGCACAGGAGAGCTATGGCTGACCATGTTCGCAGACAACTGCAAACTAGGGGCTATAATTGACTCTCCGGCTGACACAGACATCATCCAAAAGGGTCTCACTGAGACAGATACCTGGTATCAAAATCATGGCCTCAAGCTAAATGCCAAAAAGTGCATAGTCATCCCCTTTGGAAAAAACAAAGTACACAAAAACTACCACATAGGTGGTAGCCCCCTAAATATGGAAAATGTAATAAGGGATCTGGGGACCCAAGTAGATAGTAATTTCTCCTTTGATAATCATATTGCCAAAGTGGTTAGAAAATCCTTCTATGGGGCCCACCTAATCACAAAAGGGTTTGCATCCAGATCAAAAGAGGTCATTGCACCCCTCTACTCATCAGATCCATCATAGAGTACAGCGCCCCATTTGGGATGTACCTTAAAAGACACCTACAACAGCTGGAAAGACCACAGAAGTACCTCACCAAGAGGATCACTGGCCTCAAACAGATGCCCTATGCAGCTCGACTGAAGAAACTCCAGCTGTTCTCGGTTGCATACTGCCAACTCAGAGGTGATCTCTGCCTGACATACAAGGCCATGTCCAACCCAGAATTGATGGACATGCTCCACCTAAAGAAAACCTTATCTCCTTGAGCCACACACTCTAGAGATCTTAACCTCACCACAACAATAAATAGGACGTGCTGGAGGGATAGGTTCCTGCCCCAGAGACTTCCCGTGCTTTGGAACAAGATTCCAGTCTACATTAGTCAGAGCTCCTCGCTAACACTCTTCAAGAGAAACCTTGACGAGTGGATGGGAAACAGAAAGTTTACCCCGGGGATCACTTCAGTGGCTGTGCTGGACAGAGGCACAGGGAACTAATCTAAGGGGGCGGTGAAAGCCAGCACATTCTGGCTAGGCTTATAAATGCCTTCAGGCAGATAGCCTAGTACCTACCTATGAACCTATGAACAAGACCTAATGCAGACTCACAATAACTGTGGAATAGAGAGGAAAAAAATCAAGGAAACAACAGTGAAAAAATATAAATTTAGTCTACTTAGCCAATGAGCCAGCCAGACAGCAACCTCTATGCTTGAGCTGCAAACTAGATCTGGGGATTTGGCCCAGAGCATCATGGGATGGGGTTAGCCTCGAGCCAGTGGAAGCTCTCGAGCTTTAGTATTCAGCCGAGTTGGAGGCGAGAACGGCTCCGAACCCAACCAGCAAGAATAGGCGAGATGGACAACAAACATATAAAGTTATGGTGAGTACATAACTTCTTGTTATATATGAGCAGTTGTGGGGAAGGAAGTTTTAAATCAAGTTGTAGAGAGAAGGGAGTGAGTGTCATAGTGTAGCAGTGGAGGTTGAGGGAAGGAGAGTATGCTGCTTTTTGAGGTAGGCTTGGATATAAATGTAAATTACAAGATACTTTGTTGTAAGAATTGTGACCTGGGGCTACTTGACATGGGAGTGATAAGGGGAGAACTCAAAGAGATTTGGTGACAATGTTTGTTCTGTTGGTTAACAGGTTTTGGAGAGAGGATGTACATGGTTATGCGAGGGAAGTATAATGTTCTGAATGATTAGCACCTTTCTGCCACTATGTGCTGTGTTTGCTTAAAAACAAACGTGGAAAGACCAAGCAGCTACATAACAATTCATGTTGTTCTCTTTTTGCTCCTGGTCAGTTTTCCTTCTTAATTTTCTCTTGTTGTCTGTGGGAAGTCACAGACAGATTTGGGTAATTCAAGTTAGATAACAGGGTACCAGTGGTAAGGCAGCATGAACTGGGTTAATAAGTTAACTAAATGACTTGGATGCATAAACAGCACTATAACTTGGTGAATATGATCATATCCCATACACAGCTGTGTTTAGCTACCAGTTTTATTTACTGGACTTCCATGAGCCAACTCCTGACATTTTCAACTGTTTGCTACCTGATGAAAATGAAGTTTCTGAGTTGTGACCATTTGTTGACAGGTATTATCACATTTTTTGCCCATTTTTTCATGAAGAAAATATTAGAAAATTCAGAAAATTGGACTGAGTTCTAGAAAAAATAAATGTGATGGAGTTTGTCAGTTCTGGCAAGATCACACATTCATCTTAACTTGCATTTCTTCCTATATTTTATTTACTAGTTTAAAAAATGTAGTTTTCTTTTATTAAGCATTTTGTAATTAAAATATGTTTGAATTTAGCCATCTCTGATGGCATATAGGGATAAAGCCCTGACTATGGTCCGGATGACCCATGTTTGATTATCGGTTTGTGTGCTTGATATAGCTGGCAGGTAGAATGGCCATGCCCATTTGGAGGGAGTGCGAAGCCATTCACAAGTTGTCACAGCCCTTTGGTGGTAGGTGATTGGCATATGACCTTGGTGCTTTTGATCTCCCAAACCACCACTGAGTGATAACTTTCTCTCAGCAAGTACATGGGCACATTCACTTGCATAGAAGAAGGCATTGTGACCCATGTGTTAGTGGGGTTCATATCCCTCCTTCTAGGGGAAGCGGTTAGGCTGATAAGGTAAATACCCTCATTACTGGGATGCCATCAAGGACATAAGTAACCCTCATTGTTGACTAAATGCTAAATGTCCCCCCCCACCTCTGCTCTTGCTGTAGTAAATCTGGAAAGATCTCAATGTAGGGAACAAATGGATTCTAGTCTGACTGAGGAATGATTAGTGGCTGACAAGGTGCAGGGGCAAAAAAAAATAATAGTACTTCAACTCAAGTGCACAAATCCATGAACCCACATACTCAGATGTTATACATGTGAACACACACACACACACACACACACACACACACACACACACACACACACACACACACACACACACACACACACACACACACACAGATGCATCATAACCACAATTTCAAATCATGAATATAGAATTTCATATTTTTAATAAATGTAAATCTGTATTCCCTGATATCACTCCTGAAACCTATATTCAGATACTCAAGTTATTTTGCTATGCAGTCAGTGTTTGAAGTCTGTCTAGAAAAATCAGTTGTAAAGGTTACTTCATGCTGCTGCTACATGATCTGTGGGTTACATTGTTTGTCTTTCACTGAGAGAACTCTTTTCCTTTGCTTTATGACATCAAAATAGAGAATGCTTAATTGAAACCATTGATGTAATGTGATCCTATCTCACCTACAACTTGGCCGATACACTAGTACGAAGTCTCTCATTGGCTGGGCCAACCCCCTTATCCCAGGATGCACCACTCCCAAACCCCCAGATCTCGTTTGCCGCTCCTAGAGTAACGACGTGGTCTTGACTTGGCTGTGGCTAAGTACCCTTCTTTTTTGGCCTTTTGGTCGCTTTTTGGCAGTTAGCTTAGAATTTATACTCAAACAGCTATTTTAATAGCTATCTGGTTGTTAGTTCAATTGTGATTGACTGTGTTTGTCTTTTTGAATTGCTGTGGTGATCCCTTCTGTTTGGCGGGCTAGGCCCATTTGAGTTAGAGGGCCTTTGCCCTATCTTTTAGAGCATTTAAGTTAGAGCTCTCCTCCCCCTTCCCTCCTTTTGTGTTTTGAGTGTGTTACAGTAAGTATGTCTGGCAAAGAAAAGGAACATAAGCCATTGGGCTTTAAAAAATGTTCGAAATGCAATTATAAGATGTCGCTGACAGATGGCCACACCATCTGTGTTTATTGTTTAAGGGCTTAACACTTGTAAGAGTCTTGCAGTGTTTGCCATGCTTTCTCCTCTCGTGTCCTACACGAGAGGAAAAATAATCTTATCCTGAAGGGTCTCATTAAACCAGCCTTCGAGGAAGCTTTGGCTTCTTCTCCCTCTTCGAAATCGAGGCAAAAGAAGCCTTCTGCTCTGACAAGTTTGTCGGAGCCACCTGCAAAAAGGGCTAAATCTGTGTCCCCTTCCTCGGCTCCACTGGCCTCGGAGCCGAAGGATAGAGGATCTAAAGCTGGGTCTCCCTCCTCCGCTCCACTGTTTTTGGAGTCTCGGGATGAGAGATTAGGTATTCTGTCCCCTTCCTCGGCTCCACTGATTTTGGAGCCGCAGGATAGAGGGTCTAACCCTAGCCCAAAAGTTCCTGGAATTCATAAACTCAAATGCCATGGAACAACTAGTCACCATCCCCACAAGAGGAGAAAACATACTTGATCTCATCATCACGAACATGGGAGCACAATGTTCAACACTGGAGGTATACCCCTCACTGGTGAGATCAGATCACAAACAGATCTTGCTGGAGGTCCTCATCCCACCCCCACCTGAAATAAAAAAGACCACAGTAAAAACTTCGAAGCCGACTTCACACTTCTAAAGACTAGTGTGGTCTCCTTTAAGGCCTCGAGCGGAAAACAGTACTCAAGCCGCTGAATCACTTACAAATGCCTTCTACCAGCACCTGCAGGACTGCATGGATAAGGCAATCCCAAGCAAAACAAAGACTCTTTGTACCAAGGGCAAGCGTCCAGTCTGGTGGACCCCAGCCATAAACAAACTCTACAACAAAAGGAGGAAGCTACTACAAGATAGAGCAAAATCCTTAAAAGGTAAGACACCTTTGATCACTATAAGTAAAAACTAAGAGCTCTCATAAAATCATCCAAAGCAAATTTTGAGAGAAAAATAGCTAAAGACTCAAAATACAATCATAAGGCCTTCTTTAGCTATGTTAGAAACCTGGGAGGAAACTCCCAGATATGCTCAGAACTAGTTCAAAATGATGTAAAGATTACTGATCCTACAGACATTGCCAACATACTGGCTGACAGGTTCAGTGCAAACTTCTCCCCTCCCCAAAGGAGAGATATCTATACCAAATGGTTGCAGCCCCCAAACATCTCTAGCCCAAGTGAGAACTGCTCTCTCCAAAGCAAAAACACAGCATCCATGGGACCTGATGGTGTCCCAGGCTGTGTGCTCCACGAACTCAACGAGGAATTAAACCCACAGCTAGGACAGCTGTTTAATCATAGTCTCACCTCTGGATACATTGCCCAGGAGTGGCGCACTGCGACTGTGGTCCCACTTCACAAAGGCGGTGCCTCCACCGACCCTGGAAATTACCGGCCCATTAGCTTGACAAGCCTTATCTGCAAAGCCATGGAGAGGATCATAATGGACCTCATAAATAAAGACATAGGGAATTTGCAGACTTTGGATCCAACCCAGTTTGGCTTTGTCAAAGGCAGATCATGCCTTTTAAACTTGGTTGACTTTTGAAACAGTCACCAAAGCCATTGATGAGGGAAAGGCAGTCCATACAGCCTACCTCGATCTGGCGAAGGCCTTCGATACAATACCCCACTCGGGTATCATTGAAAAACTCATCAGCTTAAATGTTAACCCATACATCACAAGATGGGTTGCAAACTGGCTGAGTGACAGAACCCACAGGGTCAGAGTTGCTGGCGCCATGTCAGACTCAAAGCCTGTCACAAGTGGGGTCCCACAGGGCTCAGTCCCGGGCCCACTCTTGTTTGGCATCTACTTTTCTGAAGTACAAGCAAACACAGGAGGGTTATGGCTGACAAAGTTTGCAGATGACTGCAAACTGGGCGCCGTAGTCGATAACACATCTGACACAGATATCCTTCAGAAGGGTCTCACAGGAACGGATAACTGGTGCCAGAGCCATGGCCTAAAGTTAAATGCCAAAAAATGCATAGTCATACCCTTCGGGAAAAACAAGGTTACCCCTAGCTACCATATAGGTGGTAATCCTCTGAGCACAGAAGAAGTTATCAGGGACCTGGGGACCCAGGTTGACAGTAGCCTGTCATTCGACACCCATGTAGCTAAAGTAGTTAGGAAGACCTTCTACATCGCCCACCTTATCATGAAGGGATTCACATCTAGATCAAGGGAGGTCATAGTCTCCCTATACTCATCACTCATCAGACCAATGATTGAGTACAATGCCCCATTCGGAATGTATCTGACCCGACACTTGCAGCAGCTGGAGAGGCCACAAAAGTTCCTCACCAAAAGGATAAAGGGTCTCAAAATCTGTCCTATGCTGCCCGACTGAAAGAACTCCAGCTCTATTCAGTAAACACCGCTGCTCAGAGGTGACCTTTGCCTGACATACAAGGCCATGTCAAACCCAGATTTGATGAATATGCTTCACCTCAAAAATCTAGATCCGTCAGAGCCACAAGGCGGAGACTTAAACCTCGACACGGCTATTAATAGGACGTGCTGGAGGGATAGATTCATCACCCAAAGACTCCCTATGCTGTGGAACAAAATCCCGGTATATGTGAGGCAGAGCACCTCGCTGACCTTGTTCAAGAGAAATCTTGACCAATGGATGGGAGATTGCAGATATACCCCAGGGATTACCTCAGTGTCACTGCTCGACAGAGGCACAGCAAAATAAAGGGTATACTAAAGGGGTGGCGTAAGCCACAAAACTATGGGCTAGGCTTGTAAATGCCCTCGGGCAGATAGCCTAGTATGAACCTATGAACCTATGAACCTATAAATCGGGGTCTCCTTCGTCTGCTCCATTGGTCTCGGAGCCGCTGGAGAGTGTTTCTACTCTGGGGTCGATTTCGTCGGCTCCTGAACCGTCGGCGCCGAAAGATGTCTTAGTTCTGGTCGAGTCTGCTTCAGCCCCGATCCTTTTGGAGCCGATTCGGAGCCGGCCTCCTAGCCTTGTTTCGGAGCCGATAGGAAAAGTCTCTCGGCCCCCTTCTGTTTCCTCCAGGTCCTCCAGGCTTTCAGACTCGGATGTAGATAGGGTGGTCCAGAGGCTCCTCCAGTCTCCTATCTTATCCAAATTATTTTTGGCTCCGGCCCAGTTGGCCCCGGAGCCAGCCCCTTCGATACCGTTTCTTCCTCCTCCGACAACCTTGGTGTCATCGGAGTCGGAGTTCGTAGAGTCGGGTGAAGTCCTTGAGTCAGTCCCGAGACCCACTGCTAGTCTGTCGGCACCGTCTTCAGCTCCAACCCTTTCTGCGCCTTCCAGAGGTTTCAGTTCTCGGGTGTCCTCAGCCGGGCCCGGGGGAGGATTCGTCGGGGCTTCTGGTTTCGGCCCCAAGTCTCCCTCTTGGCGCCTCGGCTAGGGAAACCCTGACACCGGTCATGGTCTTGGGGACGGGCCTCTCCTCAGATTCTGGTGGGCCCACCTTCGAGGTTATGAGGAGCGCGCTGGCCAAGTCTCTAGTGACTTCACCTGAATCTGCGACTCCTTCTCTAGACACGGCGGCTAGAGCTTCTGGTGCCCCCCTGTCTTCGGACAGCATGGCTCCTAGGCCTGAGGATTCCTCCTTGTGTTGTCCCATTTTTTCCGAGGAGCCTTCAGAGTTCGTGCCTGAGGAGCCCCCAAGGAAAAAATTGTGCAAGAGGAAGCACATAGACTCCCCAGATGAGTCTGTCACCTCGGACACCGACCTCGATGATGCGGAGGGGTCTCCTAAGTCATCCTCTGACGATGTCTCGTTCTCCGATATCCTGGAGATCTTGAGACAAAGGGGCGACTGGCCATCCAAAACCCATTCCGCGGAGGAGTCAGTCTTCCTCAAGGCCTTCGGAGCCCAACCCTCCACCTCCTGGGTGTCTCCACCCTTCGATGAGTTACTGGACCTTATTTGTCGAAGGGTGTGGGAACACCCTGATTCTGTGGAGCCAGTTCCTTCTCGCCCCAACAAGTTTTTATCCGCACCCCCTGGCAATGAGTTTCTAACCAAGGGAGTTCCGGTTGATGCTCTGGTGGTGGCGTCTGCCACCCAGCAAGATGTGGCAGAGGCATCTACTTCTATCCATCCTCCTAACAAGGAGTCCAGGAGCATGGATAGGTATGGGAAGCATACCCTGACATCAGTGACTTTTACCCTGCAGTCACTGAATTATTTATGTCACTTTACGAGACTCCAAAGGGATCTCATAAAGGAGTTGGGAGATACCCTGTCGGGTAACGTGCCTGAGGCATTGACGCAGTCTGTCAATGCCCAGCTGTCTTCCCTTTCGTCCATTGTTAACTCGTCCATGAGGCTCATATCATATGCAGCCGAAGGGGTGGGTAGGGCAGCGAGTTCGGGCGTAGCCCTTAGGAGGCAAGCCTGGATGCGCTTGTGTCACTTTGCGGAGGTGTTCAAGTCTTCCTTCACCGACGCTCCATTTGATTGGTCCTCTCTCTTTGGACCCAAGGTGAAAGACACACACACTAGATGTGAGCAGGAGGGTAAGACTTTGTCTGCCGTTGGGGCCCGTTTTTCGCTTCCCTCGAGACCTTATCTCAAGGCTCAGAGGGGAGGAAAGATGTGGTTCAGAAAGTCCCAAAAGTCTTTCCCTGCCCATCAGAGTGACCCCCCCCAGAGGCAGAGGAGGGGGGATTATTCTGGAAGACGTCGCCCCAGAGGCGGTGGAGGCCCCCGCAACTCAGGAGACCGCAAATCCTTTCGTGGTTCCTCCTTCCAGCGTCCCTGAGGGACTGCCCGACTGTGCGTCTCCGGAGCCAGTCGGGGGTCGATTCTTGATGCATCCAAGGGCCTGGGGTTCCATCACTCAGGATCAGTGGGTGCTTCATATCATCGCCAGAGGTTACACCATTCCCTTTATCCGTCCCCCTCCACCGTCAAGGAAAATCCCAGACGTGACACCCAGTCACCGGGATCAAGCAGCTGCTCGGAAAGGGAGTCATCCAGCCAGTTCCCGCAGACCAGACCAGATTAGGAACTTACTGAAAGTTATTTTTGGTGCCGAAAAGAACAGGGGACTTGAGACCCATTCTAGACCTCAGCCACCTAAACCACTTCATAAAGAAGTCCAAGTTCTGGATGGTCACGTTGCAATCCATTTTTCCATTGCTGGAAAAAGGAGTATGGATGTGCTCCATCGATCTCAAGGACGCCTATTATCACATCAAGATAAACAGGGTGTCCAGGATACATTTACACTTCCGCCTAGGAGCCAGTCACTTCCAGTTCCGAGCCCTGCCCTTTGGTCTCACCACAGCCCCCAGGGTGTTTACCAAATGTCTGGCAGTGGTGACGGCTCACCTCAGACGTCTGGGATTCCAGGTGTTTCCATATCTAGATGACTGTCTCCACACCGCCCCCACCAGGCATCTTCTTATTCAAGCCGTGAGTGCTACCATCAAGTTGGGACATCTATTAGGAATTACATTCAACTGGGAAAAGTCTGTATTGCTGCCATCGCAGCGTGTTGCCTTTATAGGGGCAGAGCTAGACTCTGTCGAGATGCGAGCATTCCTTCCAACAGAGAGGGTAAAGATACTACAGGACCAAGTCCTAGCCTTACTGCCCCGAAGCAAAGCCCCAGCCTGGATGGTCCTTCAGCTTTTGGGGTCAATGGCGGCCACCATTCTTCTGGTCCCTCTGGCAAGATTGCACATGCAAATTCTCCAATGGCTCCTGTCAACCAAGATCTGCCCTTGTCTTACCCTATTCTCATTACGGAAACCTGCCGGCGAGATCTTCGTTGGTGGCTCCTCTCCTCCAACCTGAACCAGGGGCAACTCTTCTGCCCCCCCTCCCCCATTGCCACAGTGACCACTGACACCTCCCAGATAGGATGGGGGGGCATTATCTGGACAGGACAGTTCAAGGCACGTGGCAGAATCACGAAACACACATATCAATGTCCTGGAAATGAGGGCAGTGCTTCTAGCATTGCATTCACTTCACAGCTCTCTTCCAAAGGATACCATCGCAATCTTTTCAGACAATATGGTGGTAGTATGGTACCTGAACAAGCAGGGAGGAACCAGGTCTTATCCTCTTTGCAGAGAAGCCATGAGAGTTTGGAACTGGGCGATCGCTTCCCAGAGATTTCTAGTGGCAACGCACATTCCGGGGAAGTCCAATGTGATAGCAGACAGGCTGAGCAGAGTTATTCTGATGCCTCACGAGTGGTCCCTGAACGACCGAGTAGCGGCTCGGATCTTCTCGAAGTGGGGGTTTCCCTGTTGCGACCTTTTCGCCAGCCCCTGGAACGCGAAGTGCAGCAATTTCTTCTCCCTGATTCCCCCTCAGGAGGAGTCACCCAGGGACGCTCTAGTCCACAATTGGCCCTCCGGTCTGCTCTACACCTTCCCTCCGGTCCCACTACTGCCAAAGGTGATTCAGAAGGCGATCTGCTTGGGAAGCAGCATGATTTTGATCGCACCACACTGGCCCTGCCAAGTTTGGTTTCCTTTCCTTCGGAAGTATGCAGTGAAGGATCCTTGGATTTTGGACCCAGTTCCAGACCTCCTGACTCTTCAGTCAGGTCAGGCCCATCCATCACTGCAAACTCTCAAGCTAACGTCTTGGCTGCTCCACTTCCGACCTTAGTCAGACAGCATATCCTTTCACCTGAGGTGGTCCGGATTCTGTCTTCTTCTCACAGAGCTTCCACTAAGGAGATATATTCTAATAAATGGAAAAGGTTTGCCATTTGGGCCCAGCGGCACAACCTTGACCCTCTGACAGCCCTGGTGTCCGCAGTATTAGATTTTTTGGCATCTCTTTTTAGACAGGGTTCCGCTGTCTCCACGCTTAAAGTCCAATTGGCAGCGATTTCTAATTATCATGTTACCTTGTCGCAACCTGTTTTGCCATGGGATTTGAATGTAGTTTTAGGAGCCTTGACGTCTCATACCTTCGAGCCGGCGGCCACTTGTGAGCAAAAGTTCTTATCTTGGAAGACTGCCTTCTTGGTAGCTATTACTTCAGCCAGAAGAGTTTCGGAGCTTCAAGCCCTCTCTGTTAAGCCCCCTTATCTGATCTTTCACAAGGATAGAGTATCTCTAAGACTAAACCTGTCATTTCTTCCGAAGGTTTCTTCTGCTCTTTGTCTGCAGCAATCTATAGAGCTACCAGTTTTCTTTCCAAAATTTTCCAACAAGGCAGAATACAGACTTCATCAGTTGGATGTGCATAGACAACTGAGGTTTTACTTGGATAGGACTCAGCAGCACAGGAAATCAGACCAGTTGTTTGTGGCCTTTGCAGATAACAGGATTGGCAAAGCAGTAACTAAGACCACTATTGCTAGGTGGATTAGGGATTGTGTTTCATTTATTTATGCATCAACAGGAAGGGACCTTCCATTTCCAGTTAGAGCGCATTCTACTAGGGCTATGGCAACTTCAGTGGCCTTCCACGCCAGACTGTCGGTGGATGAGATATGTGCAGCAGCCACTTGGGCTTCTCCACATACTTTTATTTCTCATTACAAACTGGATGTGGCCTCTAGAGGTCGGGCGTCCTTTGGTTCCACAGTGCTCAGGAGTGTTTTCCAGTGAGCCTCCCAGAATCTAGGTGCTAGTGACGCTGCCCCATCAGTTATGAATGTATGTGAGATAGGATCGCATTACATCTTTTAGTTATGTACTTACCATAACGATAGATGTATGTGATCCATCTCGCCTACATTCTTACGTACCCGCCCTCCTTCCCCCTACCTGTTGGATCTGGAGGAAACACTATTGTACAGTCGGAGTGGCACATGTGAGTGAGTTGTTGTGGGGCAAACAAGATCTGGGGGTTTGGGCGTGGTGCATCCTGGGATAAGGGGGTTGGCCCAGCCAATGAGAGACTTCGTGCTAGTGTATCGGCCGAGTCGGAGCCGATTCTCGGCTCCGAGCCCATCAGTTATGAATGTAGGTGAGATGGATCACATACATCTATTGTTATGGTAAGTACATAACTAAAAGTTAATCTACAATCTTAAGAGTACAATTGTTTTAGGTACTGTGTCACTTAAGTTAAAAGACTACATGCTAAAAATCCATAGCAATTAAGGGCTTTCACAGTGTGCTAAACAGCATTTTTTCTCAATGAATTAATTTATTATGAACCAGTGTATATGCCAAATAGATAAGGTGTATTTCCTGCAAATTCCAAGTGACATACATTTGAACAAGTAACTATGGAATTTCTCTGTAACTGTTAAAATGTTATGAAAACATGATAAGACTTTATTTTTGAATTGGTGAAATATCCGTTATGGAGAAAGTATATTAAAGTTACAAGACACAGCATTCTGCAACTCTTTCTAGGACAGTAGTTTAGAAAATCAATGGCAGGGTGAAAAAAACAACATGGTTTTAAGTTAAGACGTTAGTTTCTGTTATCTGGGGATTGCTGCATCCTGTCCAGAAATGTTGAGATTTATCACACACACGCATGCACGTGCATACACACACATTCTGTAGATAAAAGAGTCTATCATTATAATCAATCAGTATGTTTATTCAGTCATTTGGTAAGCTTGGACTTGCCCACATTCAAACAATATTTAGAAGACTGAAGGAATCAAATCCATGAATATAGGATATAAAACAAATCTTTCTAGCAGTTTATAGCTTCAGCTCACTGTAATACAGTGCCTGACATACCCTGTGATGTTCATGTTTCAGGACATTCTGTTTGAAATGTAGTACATTTGTTCATTTTATTTTTGGTGACAAACATAATAAAATTGCATTACTCTCTACTTGGACAGCTTAGTAGTATTTATTACAGTAAAAGTTTACAATACTGTTTTAATTGCTAGACACCAACTACAGTTGATCCATTTTCTAAACAAGGTATCTGAGATACAATGTCACTCCATTGATATGTAATGTAAAAAATAGTACCATTAAACAACATGACAACCATTTCTGAGACTTAATTTTTTTCTTTGTAGACATTTTGCACATTTAAAAATATGCCTTAAAATGTACTGCAGTAGTTTGTTTCAAATGAGATAGATTATTGGGGAAAACACTACAAATAATGGGAAAATAGAAGAGAGGACATTTCATCAAGTAAATGAATGAAATAAGGCAGTTCTTTTACTGCTTAAGTCGACTACTTGCTACAAAATGGAAATATAGGGGATTGTTATCAGAGAGCAAATCATAATATTTTGTAATATAAACAGTTTTGGCTGAAAACTAGGGGTCTATATTATAAGATCGATGGGTGAAAACATTGAACACCATATGGTGGACGTCTTCAAACATCGAACTTCTAAAAAACAACAAAAAAAAAAAAAGAAAAAGTACCCTAACGGGTACTTAAATATACCAACTCTGAGACCGCACTACATTGCAGTAAATGGAAATCTCCCCTTACGGAGATTTCCGTTTACGCATTCGATGTTGTGCACTTTCGCTGTTCTCGTGTCGACAATATCAGCTTTGATATTGTCGGCTTTCGAGAATATAATATAGACCTGTGGCTGAAAACTAGCTATTACTTGGGAATTGAACGAGGTACACTTTTGTTTTTATGGCATGCATATTTGAGTAAGGATGTCCATGCTTCTGCATGTGTGTTTGTGTTTACACGCCTGTGTATGTATATGTTTGAATGTGTGTGGATGTTTATGTGTATGCATGGGGATACATATACTTGTGTGTATGTGTGTGTGTGTGTGTGTGTGTGTGTGTGTGTGTGTGTGTGTTTTTCAGGGTTAGGTGTTTTATTACAAGCTTCCAGTGTGTTAAATTAATTTAGTATGTAGTTGTTACATTATGTGATGTGTTTTGCAGCAGTAAAACACCTCACTGTGGTAAACCTGTTATAGTAGAGTTCATATGCATGAACCTCACTGTTATTGAGTTATTATCTTTCCAATTGAAAATGTAATCAGACTGTTCTATGAATTTCAAGGAAGTTACAGAGCTGTGATTAATTCACTCTCACTGTCAGTTCCCCTAGACCTATGAGGAAATGCAGTAAAAAAATGGAAATCAATGTAATGCAAGACATTTCATTCACAAATTAAATGATGGGTGCCCCATAACTAGTAGGTATCGCATGATAAACAGTCAACAGCTCATTCTGTTGCATTGCAATAGTATTACAAATATGGGCTGACACTCTGAGGAAGTAATGGGAAGTTAGGGCTACAATAATGAAAAACCCTCAAACCCATGCTGATGGTAGTCTGAATTATGGCTCCTACCAGTCGACCCTTGCCCTGGTGACAGGGAATGAATGGGATGATTGGCTGGAAGGCAGCTGTTGGTTGACAACCAACTGGAGAAAAAGTGTAAAAGATATATGTAATGTTAAAAGTGGTCAGTGTGTTCCATGTACTTAACAGTATAATTGCAAATACAGGCACAGACTGCATCTAAAGTGATGTGTATAGAAGAATGTGAAAACCCAAAGCCAGTGCAATTGAAAATCTGTTAGGAGGAAGGACATGATAGAAGTATATGACTACCTGAATGAAGTCATGTCCAAGAATGCAGCATTTTTCAGAAGAGGAAATATACAAGCACAACTGAAGAAAAAATGAAAATTAATCTGGGACAGCCTAGTCATAATGTGTAGAACTTTTTTTTTTTTTTTTTTTTTTTTTTTTTTACTGAAAGTGTTACAGAGTCATGAAATAACCTTGTTTTAGTTGTGGGAAAAAACAGGATGATACGTGTTAGATTTAAAAAAAAAACATTAGTGGGACATAGGCTAAATGAACTATTCATTAATGAACACTGCAGCATATCCAATGAGTAAAGTAATAAGCAGACTGTCTGAGACAAGTAATTCTTCCTTATCTGCCAACAGATTATATACTTAACCAGTTGCATATCCACTGCAGTTGTTATGGGGCAGAACAGTGTTGCCAAAGACACAGTGTGATATGTGGGTAATATCTTTTTATCTTTACCTTTACAATTTTATATTCTTTTGTTAAATAATATATATATATATATATATATATATATATATATATATATATATATGTATGGATTTACTTTGTTTCATTGAATCTCGTTTCACTAAATTTCATTTCACCCCGATCACATCGCTGAGAACACAAATAATCGAAAACTCATTTCACTGAATCTCATTTCACTGAACTGCAGTTAGTATATATGGCACTGTGTAGAGTACTGTAAGGCAAGTAAAAGGTATATGCCCTTTTCCCCACTGTAGTGTAATCCTGGAGTTATATATATAGTTGAGGGGGTGTGGGGGGCATAGCCCCCCTACATTAGGGGGTGTGGTGGACAAAGCCCCCCCCCACTTATTTTGAGTGCATATTGTCTTCCGGAGAGAGTTAGTCATTGGTGTTCTAACTATGCATGTCTATTATTTAAAATGTATTGTTTTTAAGTTTTTGGTAAAATATAATATAAAACAAATAAGGTGGGGGACTATGCCCTCCACACCCACAAATGTTGGGGGAAGTGCCCCTGACACCCCCCAACTTTATATACTAACTCCAGGATCACACTACAGTGGGGAAAATGGCATATACCTTTTACTTGCCTTACAGTACTCTATACAGTGCCATATATGCTAAGTTCATTTCAGTGAAATGAGATTCACTGAAATGAGTTTTCAGTAATTTGAGTTTTCAGCAATGTGGTTGGAGTGAAATGATATATATATATATATATCTATATATATATGTATATCTATATATATATATATATATATATATATATATATATATATATATATATATATGGGTCTACTTCTTTTTAATGAAAGTACATTTCTCCGAGCAGCACTTAACCGAGCACAGTTTACTGAAAATTCAATAGTCTGAAGTCTGAGTTTGCGGATGTTCATTTTAGCGAAGTGGTTAATTCACAGCCAGTAGTGCAAGAAGTAGTAGTGTACAGTGTTTATGTACCTTCTTGTCTATCGTACCAGCTCTGACATGGGGGATATGTGGGTAATGTTTGAAGATAAGAGCATATGAAAATTAATTTTAGAGCACCTTAGCATTTAAATGGAGATCACACTACAGTTATGGTTGTCAAATCCACCGTTGTTTCTGTAGTGCGATCTCAGAGTTAGTATATATAATTTTCAGGTTGTGTAGGGGGCTCAGCCCCCACATAGAGGGGGCAGGGGGGCTTGCTTCCCTGCAAAAATGTTAGGAAATGTATCCTGTAGTGTTTATTTTGTGCCTTTGTGTCTTTTCGATGTTTTGTGGTTCAGTAATGTCAGACTTCGGACTACTGATTTTTCGTTTAACTGCGGTTTGGAGAAATGTACTTTAGTTAAAAAGAAGTATATATATATATATATATATATATATATATATATATATATATATATGTGTGTGTGTGTGTGTGTATGTGGATTCCTCCTTTGGTAGAAAATACAAATTGGTACTTATGTACTTATGTATTATCGCAACCAGATTTTCGCTGTAATAGTGGATGCTTCCCAATCCTTGAATCTGTTCATGAATGCTGTAAAAATGTAATATAATATGTTTTCTTTACCACAGCCATTGGTTTTGGTCAGTGTTAGCAATAACAAGTTGAAAAAGTACTGTAGTTTCTTTTTGCACTTTACTGCTGCATATCCCTTATTGCCACTCAAACCAAAGTAGTACTGCCTACTTCTTCCGTAAAAAGCAACCCCAGAATAAGCTGTCCACATAATCCACCCTCCCTTTAGAAAAGCATCAGTTGCTGCAACTTCATCATTGAAACGGTTCTTTTCAAGCACATTTTCCACTTGTCAGAAATAAAACGTTTACCAAAAGCATGATTCTGGTGTCTGTCTTTTCATGCTTAGCATTCATTCCTCACACTGGAAATATTCCTTTCATTAGTAAGACAGCAGCCATGTGAATTCATGCGTGCGTGCGTAATGCACATAAAACAAGAAGCGGAATTTTCAGTTATTTGTTGTCCTTAAGGTAATCCAAAGTTATTCCTTAGGAGTAACGACTTACAAAACACTTTATAGTGTTTCCTGCACTCGTTTCCTTTCTAGTATGTGAGTTTCGCAACTGCGAAAATCTGGTTGTGATAATACGTAAGTACCTACAAATTTAAGAACACAAATGAGTGACAAAAAAAAATGAAAACATAAATGTATGACTGTACATATGTAAGAATAATATTTGCACTGGTAGAGTTTTTAGTAAAAGCTAGAGCAGAAGCTGCCATTAAAAAATGAATAATTAGTACAGCATATAACATATTGTATGATAGCTGTAAGAATCAAACAGAGGAGGTTAGAAAGGATTAGGAAGAGAGACTGGATAAGCAATTCACAAAGAAACAATGGGAGGATATATGTATGTCATCCAAATATGCAACAAAATCTAGAAGATTTTGGATTTTTGCTTGGAAATGTTTACATAGATATTTTTATACCCCAAGTAGACTCCAGAGGATTTTTCCTCAGGTAGACAGCAAATGTTGGAGGTGTGATGGGGAAAAAAGAGATAATTGGGAACATATTTTCTGTGAGTGAGATGGGTTGGCAGAATTTAGAAATTCCTTGCAGGATGCACTGTCGGATATGCTGGGTGGCTGGATTGGTGTGACGAGGGAGATTATTTTTCTGAGCTATGATACAGAACTGGAATTGCCTAGACATAGTAAGGCCTTGCTTTGTCTAATTATGGTGGCTGACAAAAAAGCAGTTACTAGAAAATGGAAATCAAAATCTAAACCAGCTATATTAGAAGTGGTGAATATAGTAACAGAAGTAAAACAACTTGAATTGAGATCTTTAGAAAAGGGTAGGGGCAAACTACATAGGAAAAATGGGAATTGTGGGAACAAAGGGGATGCATGAGGTTTAAAAGAAGGCAGGACATAAATGAGCTCTGTAATGTTTGACTGAAAATGATTGGGTAGATAATAAGTGATGTATAATGTTTGCAACTGGGAGTGCGTCAGTACAGTTTGTGATGTAAAATGCTTGCAACTAGGGTTGTGTCAGTATTGTTCATTTTCATTTACATAAATGTATGATTGCTTATGTTGTAAGTGATATTTTAAAAAAAAAGATGTTTCTTGTTTAAAAAAAGGGGAAGGATCCCTCTGTGTAGTCCATATAGCTATCATGGACTGTGGGTCAGACACATCCTCTGTGGCTTTTGGTGTCCCCTTAGTAGGTGAAGGGAAGCTGCTGTTGTTGGTCTTGAGAGAAATGGATGTGCCCATTCCTGAGAAAGTTGTTTCTAGCAATACTCTGTTTGCTCAGAAATTCCTGTGAAAAAGAAACAGAAAACTAAACATTTACTTTTTCCTATTTCAGTTATTTTGGGCAGGAGTAATTTATTAGCTCAGGGTCTTTTGCAAGCCATTCTACCTTTTTATACCACTGTTTCTGGTAAGAGAAATAGGGATTCCTCTTTCCCTGGAGAGGTTCAAGAGACTGAACCTACAGGGGAATGTGAAAGAACAGATGCAGTGTTTTGTCCTCAGGTTTCTGATTTAGATTATGAGGAATGTGTAGTATCTGATTCTTTCTGAGACTTTTTCCAGAATGAATCAATGCTTTCAATGGGACAACTTTCTCAGTCTAATTAGAAGACAAATTGGAGTCGGACCACCACAATAAATGGATAAAACAAAATATTTCTTTATTCGGACAAGCGCTTTCGCGTGTATAAGACACGCTTCTTCAGATCCTTTACACAAACAGTTTGGCTAGCAATGCTTATATACTCTTAATAAGTAACAGCTCTCTAATAGAGAGTAATTAAGCAATCTATCTGTAAACCAAACATCTACTCCCAACAATCAACCAATATAAAAGCAGTTAAAAACATGAAACAAAAGCAAAAAACCAGCAAGCAAAAAACCAACAGGCAAAAAAGCAAATTCAGAGTCAATATATCTGTTGATTCTGCTTCGACAAATCTCCATCGAGATCTAATCTAAAAACACTTAAGGGTATAAAAATATACAGATATGTATAAATAAATTAACATAATAAACGCTTCTTAACAAATTTTTTCTGAAACCTGTCCTAAATGCTATAAGAGTCTCATCATTAATCAGAAGGTAAGAGAGAAACATTAAAAACACTAAAAACGTCTCCATCTGTGTATGAACTGGGAGCGCAGAACAGATCTGTTCCAACATCAAGATGGCATCAGTGGGATCTTAAGCCATAGCCTCCCAAGCAATATCATGTCAAACTGATCAAAATAGGATGACTGTATAAAGTAAACATGCAGACCATATAAATGTGTGTAAAATAAAAACATGAATATATAGAAAACAAGAAAATGTTAAAATGAAACTTTAGTATATGCAGTAATGATCTTGTTCTCGTGTCATGACTGCTCACTTTCTATCCAGTGAATCAAGTTTTCAAAACTGGTGTAAATTCACTTTTAAGTCATGAGAACAAAATAACTTAACCCACAAAGGGCGTCCATAGGTGCCTTATATATGTGTCATACAAAGATCAAAGGAAAAAGATAAAAACCAATGAATATGAATAAAAACAAACATGCTGTCATGTTAAATAGCAAGGCTTATGAATAAATAAGTGTCTACGTAAAAGTCATATAAAAAAACAAATGTAGACTGGTTGCAACTTTCTATTAAAATAATAAAGAACAGATCCCAACAAATCATGTTGTGTTCTTGCATATGACAAATATTGGAACACATTGGCTGGGAAGCAATTTGTCTGACTGCTGACTAAAGCTCATGAAGCTGATGACATATGTGGGCTAGTGATATTAAAAATGGGACGCAAGTAGGTATGCGCAGAAGCTATATGCGAGGGAAATGCATGAAAGAAGATCATAATCCAGGCGGAACCGCCTGGAATATCTTCATAAATAATGAAGTCATAAACATCTGAAGATGCATGATATGCATTTAGCAAGCTGAGAATAAATAAGTGAGACCTCCTGGTGTATACAAATGTGTATTTGAAGCCTGTCTCTAATAGAGACTAGTATATGGAAGAAGGCATGTATATGTGATAATGTCGAATCCGGTTATTCAAATCTAACCTAAGTGATAATGAACCATAGTCATCATCCAAACAACTAATAAGTAATGTTCTCTGGATCTATCTGAGGCGATTACAGACTTCATTGTCAAACTTGATAATAGGTCGCTGTTCGTATAAGCTCAAAAAATCAAAAAATCTATCTATATGCACATCAAAGCGCCAGGAATGGCTGAGTTGCAAGTGTAAAGCCTGAACAAGTGATGAAGAAGTTGTTGAAACTATGCTGTGAAATATGTACTGTATTTGAAGCAGTATAACATGAAGCAGAGCATAAATATGAATATGACTAATGCATGAAACATGCAAAATATGTGCAAAAATATGTATATATGTACAACTTACTTGTGCCCAAGCAAATAAGCACTAACAGGTAGAGAATCTCTGGGCCTGAGTCTCCATTAAAAGGATTATTTATTCATCCTGTGTTTATAAAATACGTCTTACTTGAGTGCACGTGCTTTCAATGGAGCCCTTATGCTCACATATTGATTCAGTCCTGGCTCATACTGGGCTTTAAGTTTAAAAATCCAAGAGAGTTCTACTTGTTCTAGGTCATTAAAAATATCTCCCTCTCTCACATTGGGTGTAACCTTCTGTAGAATTCTGAACACAAAAGAGTGTCCCAAATTAGCTACAATATGTTTCGCTAGGGCATTTTTAATATCCCTCTTCCTGATCTCATTAATGTGTTCCTGTACCCTTTCTCTCAATGACCTAGTCGTCATTCCAACATAGAACGCACTGCAGGCTTCACAAGTAGCCAGGTAGATCAAGTTCCTGTCCTCACATGTTCTTGTAAAATGTGGTTCAAAACTGTAAGTTAATGTTGGATGTGTAAAAGGTTGCTCTTGTGTGATTAAGCTGCATATATTACATTTCTTGCAAGGAAATGTGCCAAGAGTATTACCCTTAAAAGTATTGGGTCTGATAGTCTTGCTGGGTTCTATACAGAGTAATCTACTAAGGTTTTTGCTGTTACGAAAAGTGAAAGAGGGTGTAGAACCTACCAAATTTGTTGATCCGTCAGCAGAATGTGCCAATTCTTGAGTACAATGTTTTTGATATGTTTGATGTCGCTAGTGTATCTAAAATTTAATCTTACTCTGGAGCTGTCAAAAGTCTTCCTAGCACGACTCAAATGTCTGTGTGTTCTAACATCACTATGTGGTGTTTTCTTACCATACAAAACATTGTCTTTGATAGTTTCTATTTTCTCAATGTCATAACCCCTCTCAGCAAAACACTGTAGCAGGAAATGGCTCTGCTTGTGAAGTTCAGTCTCCGTTCTACATAATCTTCTAACCCTAATAAATTGGCTTTTCACTATACTGTCAAACACAAATCTTGGATGCATACTGTTGTACTGCAATAAGCTGTTCCTCCAGCATTCCTTCCTGAAGACAGTAGTTTCTATGTTCCCCTGTTGTCCTCTGTATATAGTTAGATCTAAAAAATCTATACTAGTTAAAGAAGAACTAACCGTGAACTTCAAAAACTCTGTGGTGGATTCCATGTATTGCACAAAAGACAAGAGTTCTTCATTACTCCCATGCCAAAACATCAGTATATATATCGTCTACAAATCTTTTATATAGACTAACCTTCTTAAAACTGTCATGATTAACTAGAAAGGTTTGCTCCCAGTATGGCATAACTAAGTTTGCATACGTGTTAGCGCAGGGGGTGCCCATGGCTACCCCCCACTGCTGTAAGTATAGCTGATCTCTGAACTTAAATACATTATGTGTCAATATGAGTTCCATAATGGCACATAATAAGATTTCATCATTACTACTGAACTTCTGACTTTTGTTGATAATGTTTCTAAGTGCTTCTAGACCAAATGCATTAGGTATGGAAGTGAAAAGATTTTTCACGTCCAAAGTCACAAAGACCAAAACTCTACTTGAGTCTGTGGAATATTTGTTCAAATTCTCTAACAGATCATATGTGTCCTTAAGAATTGTACAGGTCTCAGAGACCAGAGGTCTTAATCTTTTCTCTAAGTATGCAGATAATGTCTCTGTAACCCAACCCTGTCCCACTACTATGAGTCTCATAGGTGGTGGAAAAAGGCCCTTATGTATTTTGGGCAGGCCTTTGATATATGGTATTCTGGGTTTCTCAATGAAAAAATATTGGTATAACTCATAATCAATCTGCCTGCACATCACATATTCATATAGTTCTTGATGAACATTGTAAACAATCTTTTCAAACTCTGTATAGGTTATAGGTTTATAAGTAGCTACTTCATTCAGTAACTCCAACATAGTCTTAACATAAACATCAGTGTCTAACAGGACTATGGCGCCTCCTTTGTCAGCAGGCTTCACTACTAGATCGCTTGCATGTTTCAAAGAATAGATACTATCTCATTCTTTGGTGTCTGTGTTAAAAAACAAAGCACTGTGTTTGTGGTCATGGTAATACTTGTAAAAGTCACCTTCACAACTCTTCAAGAAACATTCTGCAACTGGTGGTGGTGCAGGCGTGAATACGCTCTTCTTTTTAAAGCTAGTGTTCACATTATTATCTATTGGGGCTTCCGGGCTACTTTTCTGATTGAAAAATAACTTCAGCGATAAGTTCCGTACAAAAAGTCTCAAGTCTGTGAGGACTTCAGGTAAATTACTCACCTGGGCTGGAATATAATTCAGTCCACGATTCAATAAAGCCTGGTCAGTTAAAGTCAGCGTATAGCCAGAAAGATTGACTATTAAACTGTTCAATTCCTTATTCTTCCTCTCTGGTTCTGTTGATCTCCCGAGTACTTCCTCTTCATTCTCCCTCTGCTGTTGGACCTGCCTCTTGCAATGTACTGTTGCTGCACAGGGAGCGGTAAAAAAAGCTCTATATTACTCTGGGCTATCTTCGGTTTAGCTCCTAGATTCTGTAAGTTAGAGCGTGGAAGTGCTAATTGATTAGGTGGTGGCATGTTGTCCGACTCTGCCGTGAACACAGAAGGAACTTCCGTAAGTGAGACTGGAATATCCGTTGTAGTTGCTGTCTCAATTAAAGGGGAAACGCCAGATTGACTATTGTATGTATCATGTAGATCAGAGTTAGTAGAAGGTGCTGATTCATTAGCCCTCCTATTCCTGGGCCAAACGAAAACTTGGCTATTAGTAAAATCAAAATAGTCACGTTACAACTTGCGCATCTTGACTTGTTGCAACCGCTCCCCATAGGAAGAAGTTTGATTAAGTATTAAGTCTATACGTTGCTCAAACATTGCCCCTTTAAATTTTTCAGTAATGTCTCTATACAGAGTCTCAGCTTTATTCTTCAGTTCGTCTTCTATGGGAGTAAAATATTCTATCAGCAGCTTCATGTAGCTATAACTTAATTCTAGGTTCATCTGCTGCCACCTTATTAGCAAGTCAGGATGGCTGTTGCCATAGGTGGGCATGCAGAGAACCCTCATGCCTCTCGGCACTAATTTAAAATGTAAACATGCTTCTAAGTGCCTCCTCTGCCACGTAAGCCTTTGCAGTTTGTACAGCATATTTTCTAACTCTTTTAGAGTCACATTGAAATCATACACATTCTCACTACCAATATTATTGCTCTCATTATCCGTTTTAGAAAGTTCCATGGAGAGGAAAGGATTACCTCTCTTATCCATCAGGGTTTCCCATCTCTTCCTTAAATTAATCTTCTCCGGTACATAATCCAACTCTACTGAAGGAGTATCCATCGTGTGGCTGCAGCGACTCAGGAATATAATGAAGTGAGTAAAAACAAGGAGACGCTGTGGCCCAAAGGTCTGCTCCAAAACCAAATCCAGACAAATTAGAAGACAAATTGGAGTCGGACCACCACAATAAATGGATAAAACAAAATATTTCTTTATTCGGACAAGCGCTTTCGCGTGTATAAGACACGAAAAATGATTGGGTAGATAATAAGTGATGTATAATGTTTGCAACTGGGAGTGCGTCAGTACAGTTTGTGATGTAAAATGCTTGCAACTAGGGTTGTGTCAGTATTGTTCATTTTCATTTACATAAATGTATGATTGCTTATGTTGTAAGTGATATTTTAAAAAAAAGATGTTTCTTGTTTAAAAAAAGGGGAAGGATCCCTCTGTGTAGTCTATATAGCTATCATGGACTGTGGGTCAGACACGTCCTCTGTGGCTTTTGGTGTCCCCTTAGTAGGTGAAGGGAAGCTGCTGTTGTTGGTCTTGAGAGAAATTGATGTGCCCATTCCTGAGAAAGTTGTTTCTAGCAATACTCTGTCTGTTTGCTCAGAAATTCCTGTGAAAAAGAAACAGAAAACTAAACATTTACTTTTTCCTATTTCAGTTATTTTGGGCAGGAGTAATTTATTAGCTCAGGGTCTTTTGCAAGCCATTCTACCTTTTTATACCACTGTTTCTGGTAAGAGAAATAGGGATTCCTCTTTCCCTGGAGAGGTTCAAGAGACTGAACCTACAGGGGAATGTGAAAGAACAGATGCAGTGTTTTGTCCTCAGGTTTCTGATTTAGATTATGAGGAATGTGTAGTATCTGATTCTTTCTGAGACTTTTTCCAGAATGAATCAATGCTTTCAATGGGACAACTTTCTCAGTCTCTCAGAAAGTGTTATGATTTGTTACAACTGAAATTCCAGAACCCTCACCTGTCCCCTCACTGCTGTCAGCATGGAGGGTGTGTTTGTCAGATCCTCTGGTTTTCTTCTGGTTTTCCTGACAGCAGTCGTGCTGCCCCCAAGAAAGCAGATAGAATGTCCAAAGTTCCACAGTCTTTCAAGTTTTTATACACTAAGCCCAGACCTGACCTAGCAGCTATAGCTTTAATTAATCCAGCTGCTACCAAACATTTTGTTAATTATAATCCTTCTGGAAATGCTGGTAAAGTCATTGATAAGTTTGGGGAAAAGTGTATGCTTCTGGAACTTAGATTTTTAGAATTTTGAATTGCCAGGCTCATATGTTAAAGTTTAAATTGACTAACTGTGAAAGCATGAGGGGTGTTTTGGCTGTAATTTTCTGTTGCAAGGAAAAAATCTTCTTGGTGTGTTTTAGGTTCTTCTTTTTCTCAGGTCACTGCTCAAGTGTATTTATGACTCTGTAGATACTGTTTCCAGTACTATTGCCACTGGTACTGTTTTGTAGAGGCTTGCCTGGCTGAATTCTCAGAAACTCCAAGATGATGTCACAAATTAAATTCTCCTCTGGACTGAGATTTAGTTTTTAGACACTCTACTGTAGAGGTTATCAAAAATGGGATGAGAGAGGTAAGCTGATTGAGGGAATCACTCAGATTTTTCAGCACTCATCTAAATCTTTCAAAGGGATTTTCTGCCCTTTTGCCCAATTTTGGCAAGAAACTAAATAAACAGCCTCAGCAGAATGCTAATAAACATTCATTTAAAAAGCAGTGGCGGGGAGGTTCCAAAAAGAAAGCTGGGTACTTACGTATTATCACAACCATACACGGTTAGCATTCAAGGCATTCTCGGCAACATTCCATTCTCAGTTAACTAACGTGCTGCCAAGAATGCCGTGAATGCTGACAGTACGTGGTTGTTATAATACGTTAATAGTTTTCACCCCCCTCATCTTTCAGAAGTTTGCTCGCTGCATGTTAAGACAACACATAAAAAGAAAACGGCAAGTGGTTTTAATAAGCATTATTTTGCCATGATTCTGACAGTGTGTGTTTTTTTTTTTTACTTTAAAATACAGAGTACATTCTATATATTGTTATTCATTGCGGTAAAATGCATACTAATTCCCATTCCCTTATTCTGCCACTGGCTCAAAGTAATAATAATACTAAAATTTTAAAACTGTCCCTGACTATTTTTGGATTGTCCGCTGAAAATGGACATGTATCCAGTCGGACTATCCCGGTCAACAAATGTAATGTAAATTTGTCCCTGATTGGGTTGGGTGACAGCTATGTGAAAGCTATCTGTAAGATTGCGAAAGTTAGTGTTACACATTTTGGAGAAGGAAGCCTGATGGTTATGCAAACAATTGGCCATTTGCTTGTATCCAATGACTGTTTTGTGCCGTTGCCTGTACTGGGGGAAACTGTTGGGTGTAAAGAGATAAATGAACAAGCGCTTTTCAGGACATGAGTTACTTCAGTAAGAGAGTATGGTTTATGTATTTTCACAACCACACACTCTCAGCATTCTCGCAGCATGTTATTTCACTGAGAATAGAATGTTGCAGAGAATGCCTTGAATGCTGTTAATGTGTGGTTACGATAATACGTAAGTACCGAAAGCTGGAACCTGCCAGAACAAAGTACAGTCAAATAAGGCAGAATGACTACCCCCCCCCCACACACACACACACACACTGGCAGTCCCTTATTCCTTCCAGAAAGTCTGAATCTCCATTTTTTTCTTTGGAAACAGATTGTTTCAGATGAACTGATTTTTTAACTGAACCAGCTAGGATACAGATGGCAGGGGGAGGAAATTCCTCCTTTTCAATGGATTCCTTCTTATTTGCCAGACCAAACCCTTCTCTTCTTTCCTATCCTACATCACATACTGTCTCAGGGGACAATAGAAACAGTTTTCTTTTCCAGTTGGGAAGAAGATATTATTCAAGAATATTTTAGTGCCAAGGAAAGAAAATTTATGGAGATCAGTTCTAGATCTTTGTTTTCTGAATCAGTTTGTGATAGTTCCCAAATTCAAAACTGCTTTCACTTCTCAACCTGCTATGCCTTCTTCCTCATTTGAGTTTTTAGTAGCCTTAGATTTAAAAGATGCATATCATTACATTCCTATTCATCCAGATTTCAGATGTTTCTTAAGATTTTTTGTGTCTGGATCACATTATCAGTTTTCTGACTTACCCTGTGTGCTATCCACTGCTCCAAGAGTATTCACAAAGTGACTAGCTCCTATCATAGCCCATTGCAGGATACAAGGTGTCCACATTTTTCCATATTTAGATGACTTGCTTACCTTTTCAGGGTCTTTTTTAAAGAATCAGAAATCTCTTACTTGGGTAAGAGATCTATGCAGGATGAGATTCCAAGAGAATGTTAAAAAATATTGTTTTGACTTAATCACACAGGATTATATTTCTGGAGTGCCTGTTAGACACCTCAGTACATAGAGTTTTTTCCCACAGGAAATCACAGTCTAATCCAAAGTTTTCCACTTAGACTTCTGTCACTATGGTGGCAAACCTCAGGATTCTGGGTTTCATGACATCCATGATTCTCATGATACCTCTTGCAAGACTCCACATGAGAAAGATTCAGTAATATTTGAAGTCTGTTTGATCCCAGGACCAGCACCTATTATCTTTTCAAATTCTAGTTCTGGGATTTGTAAAAAGGAAAAAAAAAAAAAAAACACTTGGTGGACATCTCATATCCCTGAATACAGGTCTCTCCTTCTCCCCTCCTGTTCCAAAGCATTTAATCACAACAGACGCCTTGGACTTTTCTTGGGGAACAATTTCAAGTGGGATAAAAGTGAAAGGCTCCTGGGACAAAAAAAGACAGAACAAAGCGCATAAAAATAAAAGAGATGCTAGCTCTTATAAATACTGTCAACTGTTTGAATCATCTGTGTTCCCTGGGACCTCTTCACAGACAACACAACAGTGATGTACTACACAAACAAGCAAGGGTGAACCAGATCCTACCCCCCACCCTCATGCAGACTAGCCATATTAGCCTGGGACTGAGCATGACAGAACACTCACTCTACAGGCATCTTACATTCCATTAGAGCAAGATTGTACAGCAAACAAGCTGAGCAGGACCAGGGCAGACCCCCACTAAATGGAAAATGAATCAGGGGTCTTTCAAGATTTAATCCACCTGTGGGGAATTCCTTAGGTAGACCTTTTTGCCTCCTCTTTAAACAATAAACTGGCAAAAGCGTGGAAGACAGATGCATTTTTTCCTTGGACAGGAATGTTTGTGTACAGTTTCACATCCTTTCATCTGATATCCAGGGTACTTCTGAAGATTCAGAAGGACTACCCAAAGATTATTGTGGTGACTCCCTTCTGGGCCAGACAATAGTGTTTTTCCCTTCTTTTGGAATTGGCCAGGGGCAATTACCACAAAGTTCCTCACAGGCTACATTTACTCGCACAAAATCATCGGTGTTTGATACATCCAGACTTCAAACAACTGCAGTTGACTAATTGGATAATAGGGTCATAATACCTTTTAGGTGCCTGTTTTCTGAGGATGTGCGGCAGGTAGTAATGGAGGCAAGAAAACCTGCAACTAGAAAATCATATATTACCAAATGGAAAAGGGTTTTGGGTTGGTGCAAACAAAAGAACTAGCACCCATTCGGGGTTAGTTTTTCTGCGGTTTTACAATATTTTGTGTACGTTAGTTTCCTATTGCCTGTCTTAGTCCTCTATCAAGGATCATTTGTTGGTCATGTAACCATGTCTGCCAGTAGATCCCCCTCTCTCATGTGGAAGTGTTTTAGAAAACCAGTGGCTCCTCCTCTGGATCTTAGTTTTGTGTTAGAAAAGTTAACACTTGCTCCATTTGAGTCAGCTCATGTGACTGACTTGAGATTCTTAACATGGAAAACAGTTAAGGTTAGTCAGCCTTATCTCATCTTCCTCAGAGATGGTGTTTCTTTGAGGAATTATCCTTCTTTTTGTCAAATGTTGTGTCTGAGTTTATCTGAAGCCAATCTGTCCATCTCACTGTTTTCTTTTGCAGAACCTAAAAATGAGGGCGAACGGATACTTCTTTCCATGGATGTCCACAGACAACTCAGGTACCATCTTGACAAAACAAATTATTTTCTTATCAGTTGTTCTTTTCTTGTGAAGGTAAGAAGAAGAGACAATCTGTGTCAAAACAGACTATTCCCAAATGGTTGCCTTAGGCTATTATTACCTTTCGTTATTCCCACCACAACAAAACTATTCCAAGCAGGGAAAAGTCTCACTGTATCAGGGTCTTCGCTTCATTTATGGCTTTTAGGAAGAGGTTGGACTCTTGAAGTATTCTAAAAACAGCAACCTGGTCCTCTGTGCATACTTTTACAAAGCACTGGAAAGTAGATTCCTTCTGCAGGCTTTGATAAGACCATTCTCCAGGGGCTCCTGGACCCTTTCACCTCCCAGTTATTCTAAGCTGTGGTAATATACCCACATAGCTTAGGCTATTGCAGCAGTGATATTAATGATGAACATAGTACCGTTTTGTAAGTTAACCATGACAGTAGATGCTTGATTGCTGCTGCTGTAGTTGATCCCTCCAACTCACTTGTTTTTGTGTGTATATATATATATATATATATATGTGTGTGTGTGTGTGCGTGTCTTTTTTTCCCCTTTTTTAACGTCAATGTGTGAACACTAAGTTTTCCTAGCAATCTCCTCTCAGGGTTTAGCCTCCTTCTCTCAGTTGGTATGAGAGATCTGAAGGGATTTGAGCTGAGTAACAGCTTGGGAGCATGGAATGTACTCTGAAGCTTTGAAAACTGGCTGGCTGTTATATCTCATACAGCATGTAACCCATATAGCTTAGGGTACTGCAGCAGTAATCAGATCTGATCATCTACTGTTATGGTAAGTTTGCTATCACAAGTGTACTTTCCTGAAACATTGTTTAAACTTCCATTATCAGCATAAAAGTTGGATTGACTAATAATGTTAGCCTTATCATTTTCAGTTTCTTCTACATTGCATATTTGATGCACTGTTTAGTATGTTTGGTTTTATGACATTTTGATTTTTCTCATTGTAAGTATATTGGTAATGAGTAATAATTTAGAAACAGTCGGATAACATTTTTACTTTTTCTTGACTTAGAATGTTTACATAAGTTTGTACTAGAACTTAGTTTTATTTTTGCATGTTCTAAAAAATATTGCATAAAGATATTCAAACACATGTGCTTCTACTAGGTATTTATCCTCCTGCCATGCTTTGATAAATTCAAGAGTAATCTCAAAAGCAGTGATTGCCAAGTGAGTATAAAAATTGTTCTGGTTGTGCTTTGTTCTCTAATATAAATTACACCATTTATATAATCAGTTTTATTTACTGCCCACGCTAGATTTTTAGAAGTATTACATAAGACTTACATTATGAAAACATCAATAATTCAGTAAAACATTTATCAGATAAGCATTTAAATACCTCATTTGTATAAAATATAATGACTAGAAATTAATGATGGTAAAACTGAGACAGTAATATTTCATGATCTAGATTCCTAAAGTAGTACAGTTTTCAGAGCAAGAATACTAATTTACTCAAAACTAAGAGTAAACTTAGAATATAAAATGAAGTACAAAACCATGGTTGCACCCTCGCAATAAAGTTGTTCCAATGTAAAATGTTAGTAATACTTGGCTTTGAGATTAAATATATGTTATAAACCATTTGCAAAATAACTTTTCAATTTATGAGGTCTTGCCTTCACTAAAGATTCTTATCAGTGCTCTGTAACATGACTTTAAGCAAAGTAAATAGTAAAACAATGGTCATAACAAAGCTGTATAGTGGGGAACACTGTATTCAAAGGTTAATGAAAATTATGGTGGCTTTGAAACTGCCTGCCCCTCTTGTAAATTTGCATTTGGGTACTCCTCCTGGGCACATCTCATTTGCTCACTCAAAAAAAAAAAAAAAAATTTGCACTTTTTTCATCTGCTTTTACTGTACTTATGTT